>NW_026067959.1:3536015-3562685 GCF_014885135.2 Alexandromys fortis | reverse complement strand
CTCCCTCTCCCTCTCTCTCTCTCTCTCTCTCTCCTTTTTCTCTCCTCTCTCTCTCTCTCTCTCTCTCTCTCTCTCTCTCTCTCCCAACTAGCCACATTTCAATTGTTAGCAGCCTCATCAGGGGCAGTTCCAAATATGAACCTTCCCATCCATCGCTGCGCAGAGCCTCACCTGGTATGAAGCTTTGGGATGCACCCGCTATGACGCTCTGGGATGCACCTGGTGCGACCCTCTGGAATGCAGCTTTAGCCTGCACTGAACTCAGGGTGGTTAGTTAGTAGCGAAAGTGGCACGTTTGCCAGCCTTTCGTTCTCTCGTAGACCCCTTAGGCCCTATCGCGCCTCTCCTCATTTTCCCTCAGTTTTCATTCTGAGTCAAGAGCATCCTGCTGGAGCTGCACCCACTGGGACAGGTTGACCACGTTCCCAGTGGTCCTTCATTTACCTCCTTTTCTTCAAAATATCAAAGCTGTGAGTTGAGTTAGTCATCATAGCATATCGGTGTAAGAGAGTCAGTTGTTCAGAAATTCTGTTTATTGGACCAGTAAGCTGGCAAGTTAAAGGCACAGGCTGCACACACCTGATTAACGTTGCGTTGGAACTACCAGAGCCCATGGCAAAAGGGGAGAACTGGAGAACATGTACACTGTGGCACGCACACACCCACACACAAACACACCAGGACAGAAATTAAACGCAAACGTTTTTTAAGAACTTAAAAGTCTGTTTATGTTCCACCTGCTTTCGTGCTTTCGGCGTGACTTCCTCACACAGTCTCAAACACTGTCTTACCTTCCTCCCTGTCCCCATCACCTTCAGTGCAGCGGGCGTCTCAACCGTTGTCCCAGACTTCCCAATGCTTGGCCTCTTACAGCCACTGTACACATATATGTCTCATATTAAAAATAAATAATGGAACCTGATGACTGAATTTTTTTTAATCTAAGTATTGTTTTCAAAACTTGGTCCAAGGCATAGCTGCAAAATGTAAACATTACAAGATAAACAGTGGCATTGTAACAAGAATGGAGGGGAAGTGCTTAGCCAACGTGTAGCTTTAATTTAGGGACATGTGGTCCTAAGCTTCACTAGAAAATTCTTTGTCAGGCAAAGAAAAGATAGCTTCCTTCTACCCATTGAGTACCTAGGACACCTTAGGTCTGATCGTGGTGAGAGGTTTTCTCCATCGAGAAGGACTTTCGCAAATCTCCTGCCAAGATTTTACCACCGCCTGAAGCAGTTCCTGCGGTAAAATTGCAAATCAGGCTTCCAGCAACTACCAGGCTCCCTTCCAGTCTTAGTTTTGGGGCTGGGGTGATGGCTGAGCCCAGCCACTCCACAGGACACGGCTCTGCAGTTTCTCTCTTCCTTTACGAAACACCCTAGACTGGAGGCCACCAGCCTTGTTGTCCCTCACTTTCCTCATCTACACCCCGCTTCTCTCGCAGAGGACCCCGCGAAGACTACACACCTTATCCCACTTACAGGCCCAGGAACCCCTAGCACATGGTAGATGTATAGTAATAAGTGTGTTTATTCATCCTCCTTGTATTTGCATAGGCAACCCAATGAGCAGGCACTTACTGCATATGTAAGACCCAGCCAGCACTGACTTCCCTCACTAATAACTGCCATTGGAGGCAGAGAGGTGACAAGCAGACACCCAGACACCCGTGAGAGTGCAGGAAGGACCGTGCTTCAGTTCTACACAGTTTCAGGGAGGAGCAGCTCCGACTTTTTTTTTTTTTTGCAGAGTCCTAAGATGCTGGGAACAGAAATGGGGCAAAGACATTCACTAGATGGATGGATCCAAAGTCAAAAAGTGTAGGAGGTGTGTATGGGGGGGGGGCACTCCCGCATAGCATAGCCCTGGGAGTGCTAAAGGGCTTTGAGAGATCAGTCTGGCTTCAAAGGCCAGTGCAGGCCTGCACAGCCTGTGGTCCACCGGCTCCAAGTAGCTAAGGAGAGCTATGAACGTCGCCCAACGCAAACCATAAATTCACCTATGTCATTATGAGATTCGGAGAGGGGCGTGCTTGGTTCTTGAGTGTGGACTTTGTGGACGGCAACAGCAATATGATGTCAATTAGACTTGGTGACCTTGTAGAAAGTCTCCCTTATCCCCTGCTGTGGCACACACGGAGAATAACTGTGTTCGTACAGCACAGCGTGGGAATGGATGAGGCTCCCTTTGACAGTAGCCAGCTAGAGCTGCTGTGAAGGTCAAGGGGTCACCACCTCTGACTGCCTGCAACTTACTGTGATGTAATTGGTACCATGGCGCATGGGGGCAGGGATAGGATCACTGCTCTAAGCAATGGGGACAGGAGAGGCTTTGAGAACAGGCTGTCATCACCAGACTTCCTAGTCTCTTGTCAACAATCCAAACCGTAAGTACATGTCAGCTGACGTCCAGCACGTGGTGGGTGTCTATAGGGGAAAGATCTCCTCAAACACTGGGCTTTGGTTTGGCCCTCTATTTACAAAGCTAATTGTTTGAATAAGGGTGGCTGGCTTAACAATATATTTGAATACATGAAAGTACCATTTATTTACATCCAGTTTCCTGGTGGGAATTGTGATACTTATGAAATCAAAGCTCACCCATGCCCGAGTGACTAATCAAGCTATCTCTCCCCCAGAACAAGAGTTACAAAAGGAAATGTAATAATCATTTGTCTGAACTGCAACCCTGGGCTTAAGTTCCAGTCTTTGCTCATAACACGTGCTTTCGGTTTTTCTGAACTCCTTGGGAAACTCAAAACATATATTCTACCCTGAAAATGATAAAAGTTGTTGCTCAGCCTGGAGGGAGCCCCCAAGGTGTGTTTTTGTCTAACCTTTTAGGTGTCCAGACGCTCTGGGCCCAGCAAGACTGCCAGAGATTTCTCAGAATTCCTGTGAATAAGTCATTTCACTTTATCTTTGTTTTATGATTGTGTGTGTGTGTGTGTGTGTACAAGGATGTACATGTAAGTACTTTTGGAGAAGAAAGTGTGGGATCCCCTGGAGCTGAAGGTACAGGCAATTGTGAGTCCCAGGAGCCAAACTCAGGTCCTCTGCAAGAGCAGCACTTGCTCTTCACGCCTGAGCCATCTCTCTAGCCTCTGTGCTTGGCTTTTCTCCATATTTTAACTAGGATAAAAAAAAAACATGACTTGTTGTGAGGAGAGGACCCGCTTGTTCATCCTTAAAACAATGACTAGTCTTAAAAAAAACTTTTTAAACACCAATAAAATGATTCCTAATGATAAAAAGACACTTGATGCTAATATATTTTAACATAGAACCTACATAATAATGTCTCACCTACTTTGAAGGTTGGAAGCCATGAGAGGCCAGAGTCTTACTCAGACAATGCTCTTTGACTGTTTTAGCTCAGAGATCCAAAATGTTTTTTAATGGGCTTCAAACGTTGGAGAAGAATTAGGTATGTATTGCCAAATTCTTTCAGCAAAAATGTTAGAAATGCTTGATAAATATATAAGACATAGATATGTGTGCATGTATAAGAATATGCTTGATAGAGCAAGGTTGAGGAAGCTTCCATTGGCTCATGATAGCCAAAGACAGGTCTCTCCCCCAATCCAAATTTAACAAAATTAGATTTGAAATTGTTCATAGTGAGCTATTTATACCACAGAAATCTGAGCAAGCTAATGTTGGTGTATTTATACACCCGTGGATATGCTTGTAAATGCATATACTCATATACTGATGTGCATGCATACATTTAGAGATTTAGTAAGGTTAGAACAGATAAAGCTATAAGGAAAGAGCTTTGACAGGCAGTGGCGGTGCACACCTTTAATCCCAGCACTTGAGAGGCAGAGGCAGGAGGATCTTTGAGTTTGAGTCCAGCCTGGTCTATACAGCAAGTTCCAGGACCGCCAGGGATACACAGAGAACCCCTGTCTCAAAACACAAAAATACAAACAAACAAGAAAAACAAAGGAAGAAGAAAAGAGCCTTCGGAGTTAAGAAAACATCACGAAGGGACTGGGGATAATGTCAGGGTAGAATTCTTGCCTAGGGAAAACAAAAACAAAAGGTACTTACTTTTAACTAGGCATGGTGTTATTGGGGAGCGGCAGGATCATCATGAGTTCAAAGCCAACTAAGCTACATAGAGAGAACCGAACTAGAAAGAAAGGGAAGAACTCTCTTAGAACTGGTGAGTCACCTGGAGACTTCTGGCAGTGGAAATAAGTGTTTTTAAAAAAATGAGAATCAATGGAGAGACTAGGGCTGGCGAAGTAGGCTGTTGTCACTGAGTGAGATCAAGCCACACCCTCTTTCCTCCTAAAGAAAGGAACCCTTTACTCCTCTGTGCAGAGGGAGCTCCCTCTTCTAAAGCCTCAGCACCACTACCTTTAAAGTATAGGCTGCCACCCTTTAGGAGTGCACTCCTTTTGGGAAGCCCTCCTTTTGGGGCGCTGTTCTTGGGGTGTCACCCAATTGTGGTGTCATCCTTTTGAGGTGCCATCCTTTTGAGGAGTAACCCTTTTTGGATGCTGTGCTTTGGGGTGCTGTCCGTTTGGGGTGCCATCCTTTTGGGGGCCATTCCTTTGAGGTGCTACCCTTTTGGGGTGCATCCTTTGGAGTACCATCTTTTTTGCACTGACTGAGTCTTCCCTAAGGGAAGTGCTGGAGTTCAATGTTACAATGGCAATATTTTGTTTTACACAGTTACTCCTGTTTACAATGTCTATTGCCCTCCCCCCATGTCCCAGCTACATCTGAGCTAGTGAGAGAAATTCTTCAGTCCAGTCAGCATTGTGTCCGTTGTGGGGCAGACGAGAAATGTCTCAGAGGCCTGTCATTGTGTTGTCTCCTTGAGGGAAAGAGGCATCTAATGACATATATCTGCACTTGCTGTACCAGTTGTCATGGCTACTGAATAAAAGCTAATGTTGCTACAGCTGATTTGTCCAAAGGTCAGTACTGAATAACAGAAAATACGTGGATTGGGTGGGAGATAAACTCATCTCACAGGAAGTTAGATATATACTGGCTGTATGTCCAACCCACTGTATATATAACCCACTCTGCCCAGTCTCTCGCCTAGTAAATACCTACATGTAAGCCTTCTTGTTGGGAGCTACATCAGGGGGACACACATTTCAAGGCAAACCATCATGCCAACTGATTGTTTTTAGGATAAGAATTTTGCTTTCACTGGTATCATATTTTAAATGTAAGATACTCTCTCTAATGAACGAGGGTGTGCCGCAGGACTCTGGGCCCAGGACTGCTGCTGACTGAGTCTTCCAAATTCTAGTCACTGGTAACAGCTTGTTTTGTTGTTGTTTGTCTTTGAGATGGGGTTTCTCTGTGTAACAGCCCTGGCTGTCCTGAAACTCTCTCTTTAGGCCAGGCTGGCCTGGAACTCACAGAGATCCACCTGCCTCTACCACCTGAGACTAGGAAGGTGTGTGTCGCCATCACCCTAAAATATATTTTCAACCTGAGACTTTGTCTTTTTGCTTTAGCCTTTGATTCTTTCCTGTTCCTCTTCACTCTCAACGCTAACCAAGAAAAGAGTTTTCAGCACACTCTTCTTCCTCGTTGAGGCTTCTCTTTCCTTTGCTCCTTTGTTGCTGATTTTCCAAGAATGGTGTACTCATCCCCAGCTCTGCCTCTGCATTCAGGCTAGGGTCATCTCCTCTCCTAGAATTTTTATTTTAAAATTATATTTTACATTTTTGGGACTTTTTAAAAGCTGGTTCGCTTTCATAATTTTTTTGCTCTGAGCACATTTCTTTCCATTTGCACACATATATTATTTCTTTATAAAGATTTAAGTTTATTCAAGGTTCTTGGTTTCTACCCCCAAAATCTCATTTTTAGCAGGTTTATGCTCCAGTTATTGTTTTATTGCATGATTTTTCTGAGCAGTGTTATATGATGCTGGTATTCAGCCATATTGTTGAGTGGAAGTTTGGAGGGTTTGTGTCTTTTTATTTTGTTTTGACTTCCTCCTCTGAGTAAGATTCTCCATTAATAGTTTTGTAGTTTTCTCTACCAGGTGCCACCTACTCTGCATGGCCCCTGGCAGGACACAAACCTTACAAAGGAATATTTTATGAAGAGACTGTAAATCCAGCCATGTAATCAAAGACCACCTAAGTTCTTTGGACAATGTTGGAAGGTTTCCTCTAATTCCAAAGCTATCCCAAACCATCTTCCCTGGAAGAGTGTGGCAGTGTGAAAGAAAATGGCCCCCAGAAGGATGGCATTGTTAGGAGATGTGAAGTGAGTCACTGTGGAGGTGGGCTTTGAGGGCTCATATATGCTCAAGATACCACCCAGTGTTGCAGACCACTTCCTGTTGCCTGCAAGATGTAGGACTCTGAGCTACTTCTTCAGTTACACATTGGCCTGCATGTAGCCATGTCCCATTATGATAATGGACTGAGCCTCTGAACTGTAAGTAAGCCACTCCAGTCAAGTGTTTTTCTTTATAACAGTGGCCATGATCATGGTGTCTCTTCACAGCAACATAAATCCTAAGACAAGGGACTTCAGCCTCCTTTCACACATGTGGAAGTCTGCCCTCTCCTTCCATTTCAAGTGAGTCTGGTTCTTGTTTTCTGTTTGGCACAAATGCTTTGGTCCTGATTTTCTTTACAGAACCAAACCTCTAGCTCCATCTCAGTACCCAGTGTGCCTCTGACTTCAGTCTTGCTCACCACAGTCTCTCAGCACACCTTGGCTTCAGCCTCACTGAGCACAGTCACCCAGCATGCCCATGGCTTCAGCCTTGCTCACTAGAATCACCTGTCTCCCATTTTATGAAGACTGTTCACAAGGATACTTTTTTTCTTTTTATTATTTTTCTAAATATTGTCAAGATATGTGTTTGCAACAAAAGGCATTACTTAAGATTGATCATACCGAACTGTTTTGGCAGAAGTCTCTTATGACTTCAATATTTAACAACGAACATGTTTGCAATTTTTCCTAAAAAAATAAAAAAAAGCACAACACATTAAGTCTTAGGTCTACTGAAAACCTGAAATGAGAACTCATTTTAAATTGCAGAGGGTAACTTTGTATTTCAATTTTTGAGTTTTTCTCCTAATAAAATTTTCTTCTATAAAAAAAATCTTTGGAGACTTTTTAAAAATATTGGTGACTATGTGGTTTGACAGCAGCAATTTTGGTTCTTGACTATCATGTTATAAATACTTTCCATTTTTTAAAAAAACAAACAAAAAAATCTGGCCTGACAATATGGTCTTTAAGAACTAAATACCAGGCTGAATATTTTAAGTATAAAGTTAATGACAGGTTTAGGGGCCCACAAAAATATTTGTCAAAGATCTTCCATTTAAACAGTAGGATAGAAAGAGGAAATCCAATATATCTATCTAGGGAGCATTTGGTAGAACTTCATCCTATTCTCTCATTCCTTTGCTGAAACTCCATCAGGTGAAAATTAACAGTTCCCAAAAGCAATTTTTATCTTAATAGCCGATGTCAAACATACTTCAAAATTCTTTCTTCAATTTTACTTATTTCACATTTCACCAGAGTTGTTGGGGTTTTTGTTGTTTGTTTGTTTTTTTTTTTTTTTTATTCTGGTGCCTTTAATCCTAGCACACCTGAGGCAGAGGTAGGTGGAATCTCTGTGAGTGCTGGTCATGTGGCTCATCCCCTTTCTTTACAATTGTTTGCAATCATCTGGGGGTTCCGCTTACTTCTCTGTGTTTTGCCTTTGTCCTCAGGCTGGAACAAGATGGCTTCTCTGCCTCTCAGACATCCCCGTGTCTGATGGATAAATACAGCTTGTCTTTCTAACCCTTCATCGGGTTCCTTGCCACCATCCTTCTGGTAAATAGCCCTTATGATTCATTTGGTAGACTTGGGTGATCAAGTTTCCAGATCAACTTAGGCAAACAGGACTGAATGACCTTGAGTCACAGATAACATTCATCAGGACTGCAGTTGGTACCATCTTCCTTGGGCATCCATAATCAGGCAAAGTTATATACTCGCAAATGATAAGGGGGGAAGAACTGCGAGGTAGGCAACAAAGAATGTGCATAAAGCTATCAATGTTTTTCATTCAAAAAAAAAAAAGGGAAATAAAACTATTCAACATCAGGCATTGATTTTTCTCATCGGTCTCCAATCCAGATTTGTATTGTGCCCAAGTGACAAAGCTATACTTCTAAACATCTCCATCTACATGTTCCACGGGTACTTACTGTGTCTTAGACAGAAAGTATATAATCTCACTTCATAACAAACATTTTCCTGGCATCCAAATTTAAAGTCCAAATCCATCCTCAGTTTTCATCCTTCTCTTGGCCCTTGTACAACTGCTCACCAAATTCCTGCTGACTATACCACACAAGCACCTTTAAAATTGTTTCTTATTTTTTGAGAAAATAAGAGTCACAATGACAGTCTTCGGAACCAGTCATCTGGTTTCTTTCTATTTTTCATCCTTTATATAGAGCATCATCACCACCATGTCATCCTTAGCCTCAGTTATCGGCTGCAGAAGAAAGGCATCAATCAGCCTTCACGTAACAACACCAAAGACTTTCTTGAGCAGTCCACGAGTTTCTTGTTAAATCTTTCTACTTTCTGGATTCATTAGTCATGTAAAATTACTTAAAGATCCTCCTAGGCCCTGACCGTACAAATCCCCGTGCTTTTGTTCTTGCTCCCATTGCTCTTCTTTGGAACACACTATTCCTGAGCAGACCTCTTCAAATCTCAGTTAATCTTCTTTTGACTCTCTTCCCTGAGTCCCTGGTAGGCTTGTACCCACCACCATTCAGACCTGTTCCCTTTATTTTTTTCCTCTCTGCATCATTGTCTGTCTTTGGAATTGTGAGTTTACTTTTTTTTTTTTTTTTTTTTTTTGCCATCTTTGTCTGGTTCCCAAAGGTGTTAGCAGATGTAGTGAATCAATCAATCAGTTGGCAGACAGCTTGTAAGAAAGAGTAGGGCTGATCAGTCAAAACAAGGATCATTAATTAATTTGCTCATTCGGAACTATACACTTACGTCTCTTCTACCATGTGTAGAACAGACCAAATGCATCAGGGGTACCCACAAGGACCTCCCTGTCTTTAAGCGTGCATTCTTCTTGGTATGAGAACGAAGAAGTAACAATTCAAGGTAATCCTGAAACCAGTTCTACCATCTTAAAATCCTCTTTACAAAGAACGTTTCCATTTTTGCCACTTGGACACTTTGGATATTAAGTCTAGGGTTTCTTGAGCCTTGATGGAATTGTGGTGTCTTTTTGCTGGTTCCTGACTACTATCTACCCAAAGCCCAAGAGTATACTGGCGAGCTATTGCAATAGTTAGGGGAGGTATGACCCTGAAAACCATATTTTGGTTGTACATAAATAGCAAGCAGCATGGATTTCTCAACTCCCCCCCCACACACACACACAGTCTAAGGTACTAAACACGAAAAGCTATTTCTGTTTGACCAATTTTTCTCTTCAGATTGATTAAAAAACAAAAACAAGGACTTGTGCTCTCATGATTACTTATGGAATTTCCTTTTAGTTTATTTTTCCCCTCAAATTCAAGATGCTCTATTTCACTCCTGCCTTAATATTTTTTCCCAGAAATAGTTTTATCTCTTTTACAGTTATTCCAAACTTAAGTAAGAGGCCTGCTCCCTGGAGATCTGGAGCTTGGGTTGGCAAAGGACGCTTTCTGGAGGCTTAATGACCATAGCAAAAGAACTGCACAACCATGGTGTTCCCATAAAATAAAGTCCCAATAAAAAATTAAAAAAAATAAAGTCCCAATAAAATACCATGGTGGTTCCCCCAGCTGATCGATACCACAAAGGCGCCCCCTGTAGGCGGAGGAGTAAGCTGCAAAAATAAGGAACTCATTCGAGGCAAAGGATCAGGAAAAGGCAGCACTTGCAGTTCCACTGGGAAGTGTGTTCTCTGCAAAAAATTCTGAACCCCAATTAGCCCCCCAGGTTGGGTAATTGTCACAACCTTCATTCCCTGAGATATAAACTACTACAGTTATTCAAGTTTGGATCTTGAATACCCACAGAAAAAGTCCATCTTTGGTTTTGTCCCAAACCAACGATTTGGTTCCCAGATTGTTGTGAAATCTTTAAGAGGTTGGGCTTAGTAGAAGGAACTAGGAGTATGCCCATGAAGGGGACACTAAGACCTCCGCTTCTTTTCTCTTGAGAAACACAGGCTTCCTTCATTGTGTGCTCCTGGCATGGTGTACAAGACCATCGCAGACCTAAAACAAGGACCAAGAGCCTTGGGACTGAAATCATTGAGAAAACATACACCACAGACAAACAAAACACACCTTGAAGTTGGTTATCTTTAAGTTGCTCTTCTGCTCTTTAGGTTGATTGTCTCCGATATTTTACTTCAGTACTGGAAAGCTGCCTAAGACATCCACTTTGAAATGAAAATTGGCATGCAGGTGATTTACTACTAGGCGGCTTTGGAATGAAATGGAGAAGCTGACCCATGACTCTCTTCCCACAATGCCTCAGGGGAACTGCTGGAAGTTCTAAAGCTAGGAGAACCATCTGGAGCTTTCCAAATTGGGACAAGGGAACCGGGTCTTCAGACTTTTGAGTTTTCATGCAAGCAGCCCCGCAGAAAGGTTGTCTTTAGTGGCATGGTCCCAGCAGGCACAGCCGAGGGCGTCTCTTGGCCATCAGTCTATCCCCCAAAAGTGTGAGCCCTCTTCACCGAATGTGGGAACTTTCAAGGCAGCACTGTGGGACTGTGTCTATAATTTTCAGCTTCTGACGGCTCTCCAGCATGAATTGTCAATGTTTCCCACAGCAGCGTGCTCCATGTCTCCCATGACTGTGGCTGAGATGTGTCAGCACCCTGTCGAGCACAGAACAGCTTCAGTGCAAACTTGCTCAATGCCGAGCAAACACCAGGGCCCACAACAGAGGCAGCCCTCAGCAAAGCCACAAGAGAGTGTGAAGGAACTTGACTTGCAAACTCAAGATAAATAAATCAGATTGTAAGTCTTGGAAGCCAAAGAGAAATGAAAACCAAATCCCCAGTCCATTGGGCAGGAAGAAGTCTAAAGGAGAGGAGCTTTCTCAGTTTTCTGGTCAGAAAGTAGGGTGAGCCTGTGCTGGATACTTTTCTTACTGTTGTGATATAAGAAGAACAAAGGTAACTTCGAGAAAGAGGAGTCTATTTCAGCCGGCAGGTTAAAGGTACAGTTCATCACGGTGAGAAAATCATGGCCGCAGGAGCTGGAGGCAGCTGGTCACATGGCATCCACAGTCAGGACCCAAGGGATGAATACTGGCGCTCACCCGCTTCCTCCTCTTTATTGAGTCTGGGGTCCCAAGCCATGGAAGGGTGCTGCCCACGTTTGGGGCAGGTCTTCCCGCTTCATTAACTTCATCTCCAAAACCTCTCCGAGACATGCCCAAAGGTGTGATTCTGAATCTAGTCAAGTTGGCACTAAAAGTGAATCCCGGGGCCCAAGCGTAACTAGAGTATTGGGTGGATAGGAAGGGTTCTGCTCGTTTGCTGAGTTTGGAGTAGTGGAGGGTTATATTGGGTCCAAAACCAGTGCCAGCTCCAAGTAGATTAAACAGAAACTCAGGCAAGGGAAGCAGGGAAGGCATGAATGTTAGGCGTGGACAGAGCGTCCCGACTGAAGGGAAACCAAACCCCTTCCTAGCTGCTGAGAGGCAAACGCTCCGAGTTCAGACCCCTCACCGAGGACTATCTCAGAGCCCCGTCCCTGGCCACCTGCCCTGGTTCAGCACCTACTTCTTCTCCAGGTTGCAGGCGTGGCCCTTGTGTTCACCCTCCTGCTTCTGCCACTGCTCTTCTGGCACCGTGTGCTCGTCCATGAGTTCTTTCTGCAGCAGGAACTCTTCCAGGGCAGCTATCCCCATGCCCACCAGGGGCCACAAGGCTTGTGAATGGCTGCCTCTGAGATCTCTGAGTGTAAACCTCCTAAGTCTCAACCCTCCTACCCATGTGTTTCAGTTCACCCCGCACACACATACAAAATCACATATAATCATATATACATATACCTCTTACAAACACACACATCCATGCCATACATACATGGTCACATATACTCATGCACACGTATGCTCCACGTACACACACACAATCACATATAACCATACACATATTCTACCCCATACACACACGCATGCACACACACACGCATTCACGCACGCACATGCATGCATGCACTGTCTGCTCCAACAGGCCTGGCCTGCACATGCCCCTGTCTCAGCGCGTGGATCTCTAGGTGATGACACTGGACAGCAACGGGAGCCTGAGAACCAGGAGAGGAGAGCATGAAGGTAAAGAAGCGGGCGAGAGCGTCTGACGGAAGCAGTACTTTGTGTATCATGAACTGAGCAGGTCACACAGTATGATTTACCACCCAAGCGTAAGCCCGCTGCCTGGGAAAACATGTGTGGTCACCTTTTAGTCATAGAAACCTCAAGTGCAGAAGTGCAAACTCTGAGTGATAGCACCAAGACACGTAGGTTGGTTGAGACATGAAAAGGTGTCTGAGTTCAACAAGGGTAGGTACAACTGTGAGCTCCAAAGAAGGGATCCCTTTCCTGAAGAAAACACGCTGGGGTGATGGTCCTACTTATCCTCTGCCATAGGAAGTCTGCAGCCTGCCAGTGTCCCCTAAGATTCCCAGGGTGGAAGGAAAGGAAGCGAGTGTGCATGCCACAGTCACTCTGCTTTGGTGTCTCTCTCAGGTGGCTTCGTCCATCCCAGACTTTAAGGATCCATAAAGGCCCCAAGGTTGAGGCTCTCCTTGGCGCAAAGATGAGCAGATGAGACTGTTCTAACCTGCCCATCAAGGCTCCTATCAGCAGGGTATCATTCTGGGTCTCTGTTTCCTTGTCTCTGATTCTCTGTCCCCCATTCCCGTCTTCTTACTGAGTACTGGAAGACACGAAATCACTCCCTGGTGTTATAGAGGTTCTCTCTGCCCTGGAACTTTTTACATCTTGCAAAATGGGAGTCAAACATAGTGTTTCTCAAGAGCATCCTTGGATCTTATAGGATGGTTTGAGTTAATGTTTACATTAAGTTGTCGATTGCGTTGGGGTGGGTTACTCAGTCTAGGGGTTGTAACCCACCCTGCAATCAGTTATTCCAGGGTCACGGAGGGGCGCTACCTGGAAGGGAATGAGCTAAGACAGAAGAAGAAGGCCAAGCAGATTTGTCAAAGCCTCCATTTATTAGGGACGGGTTACAGTTTATATATGGTAAGGAATGGGGGGCAGGGCACAGGATCTCGCGTGGTTCCGGTCACGTAGGCCAGGTTACATTCGGACGGGTAGGCCAGAAGTCACAAGTTGCCACACCTAGTTCCCTGGATAGCTGGAATGTGAGGCGGTTCCGCTAACAGATTAACAGTTAATTGGGTGAGGGGCAGGTTTTCTCAATAGAACATAATTATGGGTGTGAGGTTCCCTGCAGACTCCCCAGGGTGATGGTTCCTGTAATGATAGGGGGAAATGGCTCCTGACATTAAGTGAGGAAATCTCAAAGAAGTAGTCTGGTTTCATCTACTCTTCTTGACCGAATGGGAGAGAGTAAGTTCTAGAACCTTCTCTATTCATCTTTCATTGCTTTTAACCAATCACAAACCAAACTTGTATATTTCAGAAGACAACCATGAAAAGGAAATTTTCCCATGTACATTTTACCCTTTGGTTTAAGTCACCTGGAAACTAAAATATTGAGTCCCTGTTGCCACAAGACCATACTGTACAGCAAACACTTGGCCCATAGACAAGAGACAAACAGATATGGTTTTTGTTTGTCCAGAGCATACAGCCTTACTAGAATCCCAGTGTCTAAGCAACTGGTAAATAATTGTGGCTCTCCTTAGATGCCTGCAGAGAGACTACACAAGGCTCAGAAAATGTGTCAGAGAGAAAAGTCACCAACCAAAAAGGAGAGTAGATGTCTTCAAAGGAACAGCTGAACTAAAATCTGAAGAACAAGAGTTACTTTGGCAAATGATAAGAGTCGAGGGGATCACAACCGGCCATAAACCAGTGGGCAGGTGAGAGACATGGGTAAGCATAATGGTGACTGTAGAAAGAGGTGGGCAAGCTTAGTGGGAGCTAACTGAGAACTTCGACTCAAAAAAAAAGAATTGAAACCATAACCATGCTAGAGTTTCAGTTACTGTGTCAACAAGAACAATATAAGATCAAAGGGCATCTCTCTTGCCCTCTGTATTACTTACATGTCATTGTGTTTTATAGGAAGCCATGAATTTACCCCTTGACCTCAGCATCCTCCCTGGACTCAGGCCTCCGACTGCCAATCCCATTCATGATATAATCCTTACAGTTCTGGTGAATAAAATATAATTTAAGACCTACGAGATGAAACGATAGGCTATTAGGCTGAGCCTTACAGGCCAGCTAGTCATCTCAGTTACAAAAGAGGAATCGAGGAGATGGACTAAGATGCCCAGTTCATATCACTAAACAGTCATACAGAGTGGAGTCATGTCTCTTGGTACCTAAGTATTGTCATCCTATCAACGTTGGGTGTTCACGTTCCTAGAACTTGTCTATGTGACCATGCCGATGGCTGGTGTGTCTCCGCACATTTGTGCACTCTGATACCCTCACATGGGAGGCATTCCTGCTGGCCACTGCTGTCACATCCAAATCCATCAGTGCTGTATGCATGTGTGCTCCCCCGGACCAGAAACAGCAGATCTGGGCAGGCTTGGGTCATTAGGACTAAGAGCACTGAGACTCCCCAATCCCAGTACGTCCCTGGACTTTTCTTCTGCAGCAATCAGAAGAGCTCTGTGGTTATTAGATGTCTCCGCTGACTCACCTGGTCCTAGGGGGTAGACCATCCTAACCAGCTGTTGTAGCATCTGGACTCAGCCAAACAGAGGCCAGCTGGATTCACCTCTGTTGTGTGGGTCAACCCAGACACCCCTCTCCTTTGAGTGGCATTGCATCTCAAGGAAATCCATTCTAAATTGAGAATATCATTAAACTGGGAATGGATTTACTATATCTCACTTGCCTAGCAACATCATAGCCTAGCAACACAGTGCACCATAAAGTGCCAGTCACTTCTTTCCACCACCAGAAAGTCCAGCCCACTCCCACATCACAGGGGATTACCATTTTTGCTAGACTAAAAAGAAAAAAAAAGATTGAAAATTGACACTCAAAAGGCAGTTTCTACTGAATGGATACTACTTTTGTAGCATCATAAACTGAAATTTTATAGGTCAAACTAGTTGAATCCACAGAAAAGGCTGTGCCACTGGGCTTCTTTTTCAAAAGATAAATTTGTTCCTGTGAACAAGCAGAGGTTTATCTCTCAAAATATACTCACACACTCAGAAGCTACTCATTCATGAAACAGCCAATGGACTCCTGCCGGAAGTCTGAAATTTTTAAGAAGCTATGCACACTCGGAAGGGAATGGTTTTTGGAATGAGGCACTACTTAGTGAAGCCGGAGAGAAGAAGCCTCTCAAAGTCATAGGCAGAAGCACAGCACAGCATCGGGAGGGAAAGTCCATGAACACTGAATCTGTCTGCATTTATCTTCCACGTGCTTGTGTACTTCACTCCGGAAGGGAAGAGGGAGGCCACTTCATTAACATGATATAAGGGATAGACTTAAATTCTCTGACCTTTGGTCCAGGTGGAGCAGATCCACCTTTATACCCAGAATACTAATTAACCTCACCCTAAGTTGGCATCTCTTGTTTGTAGCCACACCTGTTGTCAACAACTTTGAAAGAGCAAAAACCATGCTCTAATTCTCTGACCTCCAGTCAAGGTAGAACAGGCTCACATCTGTGGTCCCTCACAATACCCATCTGAAAAAAAATGGGTATAAAGACAGAAATTGCCTTCAGAAGTTATGAGAATGAACAAATGAATACATATAAAGTACTTAGATCGTGTGCATATCAAAACCACAATAATCGTAAGCTATACTGTAAGTAGTATGTAATTAGTAATATGGAATTATTATTTATGTAATATGTAATTCGTAGTATTAACTATTTATTGCTATTACTTTAATTTTGTGGTGTTGAGGATTAAAAACCCAAGACCTCATGTATTCTAGGCAAACAAACTGAGTTATATTCCAAACCCTATTATTATTGCAATTATTTGTTAAACAGAACTCCATGGATAGACAGGAAGGGGAACCAGAGATAAAGAAGGTAAGAGTCTCTGGGCTGCAGAAAGGGAGAGGAGTGGCAACTCCTTAGTTCCCAGCGAGTCAGCTGCATCTTCCCAACTTTCTGTATCTTTATAATAATCCATCCATCCATCTGTAACCTCCGTGTTCTTAGGTGGGTCTCTGTTCTTTGCAACCAATAAATTCAAACAAAAGCATCACATCCACAAAACACGATGAAGCCAAAACCAGAAGACCGTCTTGTTTCTGTAACGTGTAGACATTCTTGACCTGAACATATTCCCTAGAAATCCATCTTCTGCAGGAATAATTGACAGGCTGATGTGTCTCTGACGACAGGTGCCAATGTCACCCCCGACACGTGGCTCCCTTGCTAGGCTAAACAAGAAGTCTGGTCCAGCAGTGTGCTGGAGGACAGAAGAAAATCTCTGTCCCCACTTCCTAAGGGCAGGTATGGCATTTCCTTTCCTGGGCTATGGCTTCCAGGATTCCTTTGCAAATGGGAAGCGGGTCGGAGGCTCTCCTCTCTGTTCTATTCATAGAAAACCTTGGCCCGGCTCCAGGCCTGGCTCACATTGTTTGTGTGGAATGAGGATGTGCTCCGCTTTTTCAGAATAACAAGCCCATGTTTTCGAGTCATCAAGGGAAAAAACTTTTCCCACAACATAATGAGTTCCCATCTTCGCGCTGAAGGTGTGTCATTCCAAAAGCCACAAATAAAACCTTCCGCAAGAAGAGTCCCATAGCTGCAGCATTCCAGAGCCGTGACCAACAAACAGCATGGGCGGGCAAGATTTGCCTGATACCCTGACCCAGGTTCTTCCCCAGGAAATGGGGTTAGGCCTCACGTTTTTCTCTCCTCACTTAGACACACAGAGCACTGAGGGAGGCAGCTGTGCATGTAGTCAGGGAAAAACACGCACATGGATGGAGGAAAACCTCAAGACTCACTTTTCCCACCTGTTTTCACCACCAAGTAGGAAAACGCCATGGAGGCAAGCCTAAAAGTTCGCACTTGTCCTGAATTTGGGGTTTCAGAGTTACTGCTAGTGAGAGACACACCCTAGGCCTCCCATTTCCTTAGCTGAAATCTTTCTTAGGGAAGGCATTATAACACCATCCTAATTTAACCTTCCTCCACACCCCCCCTTTTTTTTTAATTGGCAAACAGGACTGAGAGTAATTCCCACTTTTCTGTATCTGTATCATACCTTCCTATCCATCCATCTGTAACCACTGTGTTTGTAGGTGGGTCTCTGTTCTTTGCAACCAATAAATTCAAACAAAAGCATCATGTCCACAAAACACACTGCAGGCAAAACTGGACACATCCCAAACCAAAGTTTACCTACAGGGAAGAATATTTGTCACCGTTAAGCTGGTCACTAAGATGGGTCACTTGAAGCTACCTTCTCAGGGAGTATAAGAAAGGCCGGGGACCCTGAGTAGTTGTGGAACCCTGACTGGCAGCATTCAGTGAGGGTGGGTGCCACCTGTCCCTCACCTTCCCCGCAACCCTAATTTTCCAAACCAGCTTCTTCAACAGGTGGGCTTTTCCATTTTATGAGATATCCCACACCCTACCAATAAATTACATTTTTGTTAAAGTTAGCAGAAGTCAGTGTTTTCCTTCTTTCTTTTCTTTTCTTTTCTTTTCTTTTCTTTTCTTTTCTTTTCTTTTCTTTTCTTTTCTTTTCTTTTCCTTTCCCTTTCTTTCTTTCTTTCTTTCTTTCTTTCTTTCTTTCTTTCTTTCTTTCTTTCTTTCCTTCCTCCTTCCTTCCTTCCTGCCTACTTTTCTTTCTTCTCCTCCTTGTCTTCCTTTTCATTTGCAACCGAAGAATTGTAAAAAAGAGACTAGACATGACATTGATTTCCATTTGGTTTGTCGCACCTCCTCGGTGTCTCTGTAGGGACAGGGACAGACACTGATTACACCAACACGCTGTGACTCTTGGGCGCACAGCGAACGCTCCTCCGCTCCTCCGCTGAGGTCGCCTGACTCACAGATAAAGGATTAAATAGTTTCAGAATCACCAGGCTCTCGTTTTTTTTAGAATTGCCACTGTGTTTATATAAAGCGACGGGAAAAGGGGCTCGTTTTCAAATCCCTCCTTTTAGCCACGAAAAAGGAAATCAGAAAGTGGCTTACGGTGTCTACCATCTGCCCTCGGACCCACTCGTTAGCTCTGGGTGTATTAAATAACTAGAACGTAAAGCAAGGTGAGGGAGTTCCTATGGTATTTCCAAACCAAGAACTTCACTGTTGCCAAGAGCGGCAGAAGTTCCTGAACCGGCAGGCCGGCATTCCTCGGTTTCCTCTAAGAGCTGGGACTTTTCTATCCGGAGCTCGAAATGCATTATATAAGGAAGAATCCTCTGAATAAGCTAAGGGGAAGCCACAAAGGAAGCCAGCCAAGTCCTGAAATAAAAGGCAGGAATAGAAAACTAAAAATAACCCGCAGGGACCTGTGCCACATCTGTAGGGCTCCCTCGCGTTCCCGTGAAGCATTGTACCTTTTTTGGGGGTTTGTTTTCAGAGTCATATGCTAATAATTGTTTGGCGCTCTAAATAAAACACTATTATTTGTCTTTAAAAATAGTCACTTGTTTGCAGCATTGTGAGAGTTTCTAATGATGCTCACTGGATTTCAACTCGGAGCTATTGACCTTTAATGGACGGCTTTAATTTTGTCCCGAAGTCAGTTTCTAGTCACTGAAAAAGGAATATGTAAGATACATTAAATGTTTCAGTCTTGCAATAATGAATAAATGAAACCTAAAAGAAATAATGGGATTGACTTTGATAATAACACAAACGCCCATCAAGTATTGGGAAGTTCGATATAGGGCAGGCACAGTGGAGGGAGTCCACGGGCCCTATAAAGTATATAGAGAGGTTATTGCAACACTGATATAAGCCATTGCCCACACTACACATAGAGGACATGGAGGAGAAGGAAGGTTGAGCAGCTAATCTGAGGTCAGTAGTTTCCAAGTAACAGGGTGGATTCACCCTGACTCTCTCTGATGCAGAACTTCCAGGCTCTGGTCCTCCTGCACAACACTGAGGTGGTAATTGTCTTTTTAAGACATGCTAACTAACTATGCAGTTAGCACAGCACCCCAGGCAGGATGCTCAGGGCTCCTTCATCAGTCACACTAAGGCAGGTTTACAGCTAGGTTTCTAGCTAGATTCCACACATTGCTAGGTGCCACTGCCCTTTCTGATAGACCTTCTCTTCCACCTTCCAGTTCAATGGTCAGATTATTCTAACAGTGGCCTTTCTCTGAAGAGACATCCCTCGGGTAGATTTTAAGAGAATGGGTGTCTCGCTCTGAAAACTGCCCATGTAGAGGTCATCCACAGTGAGTGTTTGATGGGCACTTCCAAGTTGTTAATTCCTGTTTTCTCTAGACACAACAAAAACAGGAAATATTTACCAGCTCCCCAGGTGTCAGGAAATGGTTTGTTAAACCCTGGTGGCCTGAGCCACCTGCTTGAATCAGATAGCATAGGTGCAGAAGCGGATTGTCATTTTAAAAGTTCACTTTGCTCCAAAGACCTTTATTTGTGCTTTCTGTGGATTCTCAAAGCCTGCTTCTGGTGAGACAATATCTGCTCCAGCAGAGAGCTACACTCACTGGGATCCAAGTTCTGTTTTCACAGTTGAGTGTCCAGGTGATTAAAAACACATCTCAAAACTCTTGAAGGATCATATTCTTAATAATCAAAAATAGAGATTACCTTATTCTTTTTCCCAATTAAAATCAAGAACCTACCTGTAGAATTTTTTTTAGAAAGTACATAAAGGTGCAAAGAATAAAATAAACATCACTGATCCCTTGACTAATCCATGCATATATTTTTGCACAAAAATTAGGTATGGCATGGTGACTTGAACTTTGACGATGAATATACAACAACAGCACTCTTTGGCTTCTTAGTTTTTGCTTATGTACTTGCTTGCTTGCTTGCTTGCTTGCTTGCTTGCTTGCTTGCTTGCTTGAGATACTGTTCCTATGTAGCACATGTGAACCTCAGACTCATGACAGCCCTCCAGGTGCTGCGATTTCAGCTATCCACCACCCACCCGTGTCCACAGCAGAGCTCTTCCGCAAACTCCACTGAGTCGTCTCACTGAAATGACTGCACTCGGATCTCCTGCCTTCCAGAGCTCACTGGGAAGTCGGCGTCTATCTCTGTCATCATTCCTCATCCCTAATCCTGCTGTAGCGTGTCAGCTCTCTGTTACTGAGAGGTACCAGTCACTAAAACTTCTGTCCTGTGGTAGGTTATTGTCTTCTGACCTTCCCAGACAGCCTTCTGGAAAAAGCACCCATCTGTCACGTGGTTTTCACACCATTCAGATAGGCCTCCATCCCCTCCCCTCCATAAACACCTGAGACATTTCTGCTCAGCTGCGTCTCTGAGTGACACGTAACATGATTTCTTCAACATCTTTCTTTCTATCCATAAGAACGCATTATCTTATAACTTCCTGAGTCTCCCAATTAAAAACAATTCACTTCTGTTCTCCTTTCATGTTCTCCAACCTGTCCTTGCAAAACCCCAGGTATTCCGGTTCACATTGCATTTGCGGATCCTCTACCTCTATCTAAATAGCCATGTAACAGAAAAATAAAACAGAGTGGAAACAGAAGAGCCCTTTCAAATTGCCTTTTATAAGACATGACAGTTGAGTCAGGCTACAACAAAGCTGTCCTACAATTATTGCTTGCTTAGTGATGTTTTCAGTGTGTGTGTGTGCATGTGTGTGTATGTGTGCATGTCTGTGTGTGTCTGTGTGTGCATGTGTGTGTATGTGTGCATGTCTCTGTGTGTATGTGTGTGTATGTGTGCATGTCTGTGTGTGTCTGTGTGTGCATGTGTGTGTATGTGTGCATGTCTGTGTGTGTGTGTGTGTGTATGTGTGTGTATGATTTCATCTGTGCTGCCACGGACACCCTTCATGTCCATCCACTTCACCGATGTTTCTTAGGCTTCTAGTTTTTGCAGTCACATTGCACACTGATAGGCAAACTGGAAAGCTCTCAGGAAACCAGGCACTAACCGTGAAAGAGGGGATGTCCTCTTAAAGCTCCTGCCCTGGGAGGAACAGTAGGTAGGATGATCCTCAAATCCATCCACCTACCTATGCAGCCACCCCTCCACCCAACCCATGTATCCAGGCTTCCATTTGTCCATCTACCATTGATCTTTTCCCACACCTATCATTTATCCCTCTGAACTGGTGGCTTAGACTTCAAGTCACAGAGAAACCTGAGCCACTTTACCCCCTTAGTGAAACTTTGTTGACTTGGATGACAGTAAAGATTTTCAGTGGTTTTTACTTAAACTTAGTAAGTACATAAATACCCACTTTTCGTTTGTTTGTTTGTTGTTTTTTGGTTTTTGGTTGCTGTTGTTTTGTTTTTTTTTTGTTTTGAGTCATGGTTCTCTGTGTAGCTTTGGAGTCTGTCCTGACATTATTTCTGCACAGCAGGCTGGCCTCGAACTCACTGAGATCCACCTGCCTCTGCCTTCCAAGTGCTGGATTAAAGGCATGTGCCACCATTGCTCAGCTAAATACCCTTTTTAAATGTAACTTTCTATGTAATTCACACCTAGTTTCTACTACTTAAAGACTCAAATAAACTGGATTTTAAAAATATATGGGTGTTATTTCCCTGCTATTGTATCAATTCGCTTCAAATGCTTCTGCAACTTGTCCACAAGCTGAGTCACATGTGCCATTTTTGGGGTGTGGTACTCTTCCATGCCAAGGTTTCTCTCTTCTTCCAGGGGTACTAAAAGATCTGTCTTTGTCTTCATCTTAAAAGGTACATCTCTTTTCAAAACTGCTAGGAAATCAATGAGAATAAAATGCTATCGTTGCGTATGAGTAAGAACACAAGCAGATGAATGAACTGAGAGAAGCGGAAATGGGTTGATATCAGCAGATCTGTAACCTTCAGGCAGTTAAGAGCCAAGGGAGACAATTATTTGGGATTTCCTTAGAGAACCTGGAATTGAGAATAACAGCTGTTTCATGGAATTTTTTTTTTACCTTCAAAGAAGGAATAGAAAACAAAATAAGATAGGTGCTGAGGTTGGTATCTGAGTGACAGTGAAGGAGCCACCGCATAGCAATCAAGATTCTACCGTCCCAAGCCTAACTCCACACCTAACAGAACGTACCAAAATGTGGGGTTTGTTTTTCAATAGAAAGAGACACAGAGACAAAGTCAGAAACAGAGAGAAGTTGAAAAAGAAGAAGGAAGAGGAGGAGGAGAGGGAGGAGAAGGAAAGAAGAAGAAGGAAGAGGAGGAGGAGAGGGAGGAGAAGGAAAGAAGAAGAAGAAGGAAAAGGGAAAGGAGGAGGGGGGAGGAGGAGAAGGAAGTGGAGGAAGAAGAGGAGGGGGTAGGAGGAGGAAAGAAGTAGAAGGAAAAGGGGAGGAGAGGGAGGAAGAAGAAGAAGAAGAAGAAGAAGAAGAAGAAGAAGAAGAAGAAGAAGAAGAAGAAGAAGAAGAAGAAGAAGAAGAAGAAGAAGAAGAAGAAGAAGAGGAAGAAACAAAAATTCAGCAAAATGGACACATACATACGTTTCAGGAGGGTCATAGTCTGAGTATAGGGAAACATGAAGCAAAGACAGAAATGTTCTGTCCCCCCACACCCTCATCGTTGGTAGGAGAAACACATCTGTCCTTTAATGTGAATTAACTCTCCAATTGGTTGAGTAAAATTTGAAAGCATACCAGTCAATTGGAACAACTGTGGCATTTTTATTAAACAATAATAAACTGTTCTTCAACAAACAAAAAATCCCTAACAGCCTATTCTGTTTACATTCAGAGATCTTTTATACATTCACAACTCTGTTGGCAAACCTCAAGAGTAAAATATAAGTAAATAATGAAATAAGTCTTAAATAAGTTCTTCACTCTAAATAAAATACTTTTACAAATATTTCCCCGCATCGCCTAGTACAACAGTCCTTTTTGTGCTAAGGTTCTCCCATGTGTAATTCCAGTTCCAGTCATCTACCAAGTTTAAAAGGATAAAAAAATGAATAAACAATATCTTAAATCAATATGTTTCCTGGTGAAAAGTAACTCTCCTTTCCCAATTTATCTAAAAATTTATTTTCTGATTTAAATCTAAATTTCACCGAAGAAAAATTAGTTTTTCATTTTCCAACATTTTATAAGCCTACGGTAACTGCATGTTTATTAATATCAATGTAATCATCAGTAACAAGTTTTCCATATATGGATGTTTGAGAACCATATATGTTATACGCGTTTTTTTCCTAATCATTTTAAACAAACAACGTTAGTGTAATTTCCTTAATATATGGGGGAAAGATGGGTGTTGGAGAAATATTTAAACTAACAGATTTGCTTAGAAAAATACATAAATATTCACCTCCACCCTGTTCTATCCCCCAGGAGGCAAACTACTTCCTAGTTCTCTTAAGGCCCACAGTGACTAACCCAGTAGTGGGAGTACGTATTCATCCTTTGCCCGCCCCCACCCCCACTCTCTTCAGGTGCAGGTCCTATAATGATGGTATTTCCATTCAAGGCAGTTGCTCAGGCTCCCAGGAGCTTCCAGTATCTCACTTCCTTTAAGGCTTTTCTGGTTTTGTTTCCCCAAATTAAAACAAAATGAAAAATTTTGAGCTACCACAAGGAAGAGCCAAATGCTATAACACCCTACTCCTACTACCACCCTCATTCTCTCTCGCTCCTAACTCTCTTCAACGTGTATCTCAACAACCCAAGCCAAAGGGCCCACGGATTCTCCAGCTTTTACTTATTAACTTTTAGACCACATCAGTTGCATGTTTAGTTCCTTGGTGGTACCACACACACACACATACACACACACGCACACGCACACACACATACACACAGGCATTTAAAAGATCTATATACATTTAAATATTTAACAATATCTAAAAGTGTTCAGTCATACGTGTTTTATGGGTTGTATATTGCCTATTTTTTTTTTCTGGATCCTCTCTGAAACACACTTGATCTCCATAAATTACATGTCCATAGTCCATGCTCTAGACAGCTCTTAAAATGGTGGATGAACTTGGTCACTGAAGTGGAGCCTTCTCTTAGCAGATCTCAGGCAGGATCAGCGCGGCTTTAACCATTTCATTACCGAGGGCCGAGCAGCGTTCCCTTCAGCAATCTCCTCTCTCACCGCATTGCCGTCTCCAGACGCCACGTCACGCTCTGCAATCAGAAGGCACACCAATCGTGTCCAAACGTCCGTAAGTCAAAGATCAAGCATGGGGTTCTTTTATTCTGCTTTTTGTCTTTTAATGGAATTTAAAATAAATCTTTGATTCATTGTTCTCTGCTAACTCTACTGAATGGCCCGGAACCGCTCTTTCAGCGAAGACGACACCTTGGTAACATTCTCTCTATATACCACCATCATCTTCTGGTGTGTACGTGTAGCTGCCCTCTCCCCAACATCATCTCACTCTATTCCTGGAATCCCAGCATAATAAAAGCAGGATGTTCTTTCATTTGTTGCTTCTTCCCCTTGCTCACCTGTATCCCTAACGTGGACAGCAATTCTAGGAACACAATAAATACTTAATACACGTCCCAGTGAGTGATCAATCACTGCAAGAATCAATCTCTTTAAAAGATTTTTATATTCACTAGCATTAAAAAAAAAAAAACTTTTTTGGTATAGTCTGAAGGCAGCTATCCTTCCTGCTCTTCATACAAGAAAGGTTTATAAGATTTAGAATCTGCTTCTAAGAGGACAAGACACGCTTGTGTCCACAATGTACATCCTGAAATAGAATGGCGCAAGATTAGTTGTGACTTGGCAGATAAATGGTTACTGGGCATTCTCATGCCTCACCCAGCTCACTTAAAAAAAAAAAAAGGGACTCATGGATTTCAGTTCTTGGACACTGACTGCAAAAAAAGAATAAAAATTTTCAACGGAGACAAGTAGGATCAGGAAGATCACCTGCCAAGACGACTACAGACAAATCGGCAAGTAGCAAGCTGAAGAAGACATCGTGCAATGGGAGAACCTATGATGAGGGACCAGAGAGTCAATCCATCCGTTCTCAAAGGATGGGCTCAGACGGGTTTGTACTGTGCTGTGATGGACGCCTACGGTAGAAATGAGTAGCCACGCTCTTCCCTGTGGACTCTAGCACAAAGATAGGCAAATCCCATTTAGACAAAGCACAGCCAAACAGGGCAGCCGGTCTATATTTTTCAGACATCTTTACCGCCTCTTGAACTTGAGTTTGACTAAGATTCCTTGAGTAAAAGTCTTTTAAATATCATGGATGTCAAAAAGAAAGGAAACCAACTGATTTTTTTTTTACATTTCTAAGCAAACTCTCAATACCCAGGTTTAATTGGAAATACTTTGTGTGTGTGTGTAGCGTAATATATAATGACCAACCTGTAATAGAGTACTTTTATAAGACTTTATAAGTCTAGTAGCCTAGAAGTCATCATCTGGCCTAATTCTTAAAAAGAAAAATAAAAGATAAAAAGAAGCTAAAAATGCTTGAGGTGACTAGGTAAGCGGAGAAAATAGATCTCAAATCTGTTCTGTGAACAGCTCCTTCGAAGCATTCCAGATCTGAGAGACAGCTTGGTGGTGCCCATGGACAGTTCCCAGGACCTGGGAGAATGTGAGGGAGAGGGGCACCAGGATCCTGGGCTATACTTGAAAGGTTTCTGGCACGAGATGGAAGCTGTGCTTCCACAATACTAGATACGCTGGGGATCCTAATGGATTTGTCCTCAAACGGTGCACGAAAATCACAAAAACAGATACTCAAGTCTTAAACTACAACTTTCTGTTTTGTCAAAGACTACAAAGATAAGTCACATGATTTAAACTGTTGTCTCAGTCTGCAGATTAATTGTTCATGAAGATATTCATTTTATAAGGTTTAGCATATAAGACCAGAGTTATACTTAAAACTACCAATTGACTTAAAAGCACAATCTTGGAAGAGGGTAAGAGAAGAAATAAGGACATTTGCTGAATTTCACACTTTAATTAATTTCAAGGGCAGAGGACCAGAAACATAACCCAAATAAAGTCTATTTTCCGTCTGGAGGAAGTATAGTTTATTGATATTAGCTGTTTGTGGCTAAATTTTGTGGTTTTAAGAGTGAAGTTTTTTCTTTTCTCCAAATGGCCTCTTATAATTCTGTAAAGCCGCAATGTTGTTTTCACAATTTTATTTTTAGCTATGGACAGAGGCTTATGTGAGTATTTTGTCTGCAGAAACAAGAGATCCCTCCGGAGCTGGAGTTACAGGTGGTTATAAACTGGCTAATGTGGGTGCTGGAGATCAAACTCAGGGCCTCGGAAAGAGCAATGCAGTCTATTCACCATTGAGCGACCCCTCCTCTTCCAAGAGTGAGTGCAGGGACTTCTAAATACTTAATTTTTAAACATTATATAT
>NW_026067959.1:3517128-3533827 GCF_014885135.2 Alexandromys fortis | reverse complement strand
GCCCTGTGGGAAGTCCAAGGACCACCCACCTCCATCCAGGTCTAGTAAGGTGAGCATCCAAACTGCCTAGGCTCCCACAAAACCAATAGGTGCAGTAGGATCAAAAACCCATTGCCATTGTTCTTGGGGTCTCAGTAGTCCTCATTGTCTGTCCCTTATTAAAAGAGCAGAGTTTGTAGCCTAACAATACCTCACAAGGTTAACTGAGGAGCATCCGTGTAGGACACTGGGGTCGTGACCCCCTTTGGCAAACCTCTAGCCCCCAAAAATATTTACATTGCGATTCATAACAATAGCAAAATTATAGTTATGAAGTAGCAACAAAAATAATTTTAAGGCTGGGGTCAGCACAGTATTAGGAACTGTGCTAAAGGGTCGCAGCATTAGGAAGGTTGGGAACCCCTGGCAGAAGATGTTTTCTTTCAGCATGGAGGTATCCTTGCCAGTGTACAATCACACATGCATCAAGACAGGCTGTGAGAAACGGAGTGTCCAGCCCTCAGCAGTGCCTTGGATGGTCAAGATGGATGTGCATGAAACAGGTCTTTAAGGAGACTGCACAGATCTTTTCCCCGTCACTCGAAGGATAGAAGGCTCTGCTGCTATACACCCTCCTTACCCTGGAAAGAAAAGTCCTTAAGACAGATCTGAAAAACCCTTCTGGCAGAAAAGCACAGGGTTAGGATGTGACTGTCTTCAGCAATGCTGAAAATGAAAACCTTAGCCAACTTCCCAGCTCCAGGTCCAGGGCAACCCCCGATGTGCAGGTCAGATAGTAAACATTTTATAAGTAAGTGTTGGCTGCTCAATAGCTAGCCAGCCACATGGGGCCAAACATCTAAATGCTAAACAAACAAACAAACAAACAAAATCTGGAATTCACCTGCAGCAATAGAGAAGAACCCACGCCGCTCTATTATTTCCAGGAGTGAAAAAAACAGCTCGAAACTGAACTCTGCAGCAATGCCGAGGATGCCAGAAAGAGCAATTCAAAACAGACTGCTAACATCGTAATTCACTAACCTCCGCCTCACAGAGGTCACTGTCCATTCGTAACCTCATTTACAGAGGTGTTTTTATGCCAAAGGAAAAGCAGTTCCCCTGCATACGCTCATTATATCATAGGCAAGACTGGGCTAACCACGTCCTCCCTGATTTCCTTATGTGAGGTGCTGTTTTCTTAGCAGATGAGCCCTGTAATTCCCAGAAAACTCAGAGCCTATTCAGTTGAAAGAAATGTGTATAAGTGTGTTCACCAAAGAAGATATTTCCTCGGCAGCCCGCCTCTTGTCGGTCTTAATCAAAAATAATATAAGCCAAAGAATAAAAAAAAAATTCCAAATTTTTCTAGAGTTTCTTTTTGGAAAGTTTTGCAGACTAAAAGGTGATGGCTTTGTAAACTATTTTCTACAATGAAAATTGATGAGATTGCCTCAATACTGTATGATTTTCATTCAGGAAAAGACGTGATTTATTGAACATATAGAATATGAGTTACTTAGAAATTTCTCAGAACATATTTTTCTGATTTGGGCAGCTTCTTTGCATTATACAACTGGATAAAATTCTACAGTACATTGCTTTTAATCACAATAATACATAAAGATGAGATCATATGGCATCTATGTATGGGAGATTTTTTAGTAACCACTTCTCTTACTTTTATACATTCAAAAATATTAATTTAGTGGCTAAGTTTGGATATAAATTCTACAGATTCATCAATGTATCATTTAGCTATGATTTCTGTCTTAATCATAATTTAATTTTTTTCATCTATAAAATAGCCACTTTATTTTTTAAACAGGCTTCTAGACTTTTATTATTTCTGCCTGTCTTACAACATCTGCTATTTTCTGGCCAAGTGAAAATTTTTTCAAATAAAATTAGGTTTATTTTATACTGCAGGGGACCCTCCTGCAAGAGCATGAGTTATTTCTTAGACTGACTTAAGCCCACCCTACGCCATAAAGTACGTTGGTGTTCACCAGAAATAGTTAAGCTTGAGAGAGGCACTCCTCCCTGCGAACTCTTTCAAGATCAAAGGCTGGTTAAATCTGGGGCTGGAAACCACTCCACGAGGTTATCTCAGGAGGACCTCTGTAATCATTGGCTCACAGAGGAAAGGACACCTACACCATTTGGAACAGACTACCTGTCAAGTTTCTAAAGCCTTCCAGAAAAGGAAACCACACAGGCTACCCCTGCAACCTTCTTTCTCGAATCTAAATGCAGGGTGGAATGCCGCAACCCTTGCTGTGATTCCTGCACGCTGCATGCCCAGTCTTCCTGCAGATACAATTCCCTCTCTTCCAAGCACACCTCCTGCATCCATCGGTACTTCTCTCCCTGGTAGTTCAGGAGGAAAGAGGAGGAACTTACCTCCCATACTGACTAAATGACCCGGAGGGAGCCCTGCACAGTGGGAAGCAAGGAGTTGTTCTTTACCTTTGCAAATACCAAACTCGTCGCCGAAATCATCCTCCTCACTGTAAAAGTGACATTTCAGCCCCGGACCACACTTGACGCCGTCCATGCCTGAGACTGTACGGTAGCAGGTTTCCCCGGGTCCCGCGGCGCACACCTGACAGCAGCCACAGTCATCCAGCACTGTCCTCTTGCAACGCAGGCTACTTCTGCACTCACTGTTGTCGCACTGATCTGGGCAATCCACCGCGTACTTGGCGCTCCAAGCCATAGCCAGGTGCACAGGTACCAGGAGCGTGGTCAGCAGCAAGAGGCTCTTCATGTCTCCCAGCTGGCTCGGGCTCAGCTCCCTGCCGTCGCGGTCTTTGCTGGCGGGAAGCAGCCGTCCAAAGTAGTAGCTGAGCTTCTGCCTACACGTTTATGAGTTTTATACACTGCGTTGCCCGCATGCTTCCCCGTCATCAATTTCCTCAACCCAGCGGCAGCGCTGAGCTCCTGCCAGCCTCTCTTGTTTTAGTTTATGAAATCCAGGATGAAGGCTGGGATTAACATGCCGCTGCCATCCAGGAATTGAAAAGCCCAAGCTGATGTCATCTGTTATGTTTAGATGGTTGTTTTGCATGAAGGCTGAAAAACTCCGCTCACATCCGTCTCAAGGACTCAAGGACGTCTGCGAAGAGGGAATAAGGAAGGTCGTATAGCCCCCTTCTGCACAGGAATTGTTCTGATACCGACATAACACTCGGGATACAGCTTTGTTTCACTGTCCCTTAGTCCTGGGGAGACTGACACAGGCATGAATCAAGCCAGAAGAAGCATCTACCAAATAAAAATAAGCACTTGGTATTTCTCCTCGATATATAATTGTGAGATCATTTGGAAGAAGAAATGGTTATATTGTGTTTTTTCAAGACTTAGAAGAAAGAAAATATTTGGATAGAGGCCTTTTAAAGACTTCTTGCTTCCTTCCATGCGCCTCCTCAATTGTTATTTCTAAAGCAATTTAGGCTGTTCGTGGTCAAGTCTATCCTGGCTGTCACTGTGTTTAGCTAGATATGCCACAAGCTAAGCAATTTCTTTAATCAATACGAGAGAAAGAGAGAGAGAGAGAGAGAGAGAGAGAGAGAGAGAGAGAGAGAGAGAGAGGGAGGTAAGGTTGTCCCTGCATTGTTTCTGAATTACTTAGTTCTGGAAGAACTCATCAGTTGGGGCTGCTCCTGCCCCAAACTCCCTGGGGAAAAGGCTCATCCATCACCCAGTCTGTTTGTCCGTGATTGCATCCATTTGGTCCTTCTTCTCACCTCCTGGCATCTATCAGAGCGTTTGCTTAAAAACCGCCAAACAAGGCAGTGAGCCCAAAGAAACAAGTGAGCCAGCAGGGAAACAGGAACGCAGCTCCAGAAAGGCTAGTCATGGGGAAGGGAAAACATTACCCACCAGGAAGCAGGGTCTTCACGCGGTGGAGGGACACAGAGCGTAGCCACACCAAGGAAAACAATAGCCCTCTTAAAGTATTGGCTGGCCCAGGGCCTTTCTGTAGCCAGATTTGTGAGCAGAGGATGCAGATGTCAGAAAAGACAGGGAAAGCCTCACACAACAGCACGTTCAGTTTTACGATTCCCACCCCGTTTGTCAATCTAGAAATAAAGCCTCTGCTGCTCGGTTAAAGAAATGACCCAGAGAAGTGGGTAATTCCTGTCTGTCATAACGTGACTTTGGGGCATCCATGGAACCCCCTCTTCCTCTGTGAGAGCTGGTAGTGTCAGAGCACTTGACCCCTGAAAGTTGTGTGCCCTCTAAGAGATAAAGATGTGACATCTTGATTAGGCGGTGCCAGGGTACCTTTGGGGGAATGGAGGCAGCAGAAACAAAAAGTCAAGGAAATGGGAAAGTGAGAAATGAAGGCAAGACTTCTAGTTCCCAAATTTCCCAAAAATTTTTCATGACAATCTAACTTGAAACAGTCTGTGCTCATCTCTCCTGGAGCAAACATGCACTTAGCAGGTGGGACACTCATTGTGGTAGTAGTAGCTAATGTCTGTGCCAAGCACTGTTCTTTGTGTACATATAAATTATATAAAGTAATTCACTGTGTAGTTAATCATACAAAACAATTACTTTAGACATTTCTGTTTATGTGATACACTTTGATCATATTAAACCCTTTGAATATCCTACCTTTAATTTTTTAAAATTAATTTATTAATCATTCCTCCACTTAACTCCTTCTAAGTCCATCCAAAGAAAGCCACTGACTCCAATTCGTGCTGCCCGCCTGGACCCTAGGTAACCTACCAGGGGCCAGACCCTTAAAAAGTAACTAACCCTCCTTCTGTCAGAAGTTAGGATCGTCAGTAGTTCCTCAGCTACAGGAGGGGTAGGGCTTGTGAGGCTGCCCTCCTTCCCTACTGGGATATCCACTAGCTTGGCTTGTGCTGGCAACCATAGCTGCTGAGGTCAAGTGCAGTGGTCCTACCGTGCCCAAAACACATTTGTTTTGCTCCAATTCTCCCAGACCCCTGACTCTTACAATCACTCTATCCCCTCTTCCTCAGTGGTCCCTGAACCTTGGGGGACAGGGGTGTGGTGTGTTTCCCGCTGTGGCTGAGCTCTCTGCAGACACTTCTTTCTTCTTTAGCCATTTGTGAGTTTCTGCCTTACCCGCTGTCCACTATACTTAGAAAATCTCCGTGAGGTCTGAGCAGTGCCTGAGTCTACGGGTCCTATTCTCCTTGTTTATTCCTCCTTCCAGTCTCCCTGCTTCATTCCTTTATACCCAATGGGCTTCTGCGTACTTTTCTTTCTTTGTTCTCTACATTTCACTATCAGGGAAAATACGGACTTTGTGAGGCTGTGAAAGTGATGTTCTTCAATGTTTTTCTTTCTTATTTACTCCCACGATCCCCCTAAATATTATGAAGCTACTACGAATATCATGAATCACTTTTTGGATGAAGAAGCAGAATTTTAAAAGGGGTTAAATAATTGACTCTTGGCTCTTATAATTAATTGTCAGAGGTTAATGAGAGTCGTCTAAGTCTAATGTCAGGGCCACCCTACTGCTCATTACAACCCAAGTAAGCCTCAGTGGACAACACGCCAATGGTCTGGTTCATGACTTATGCTGTGTCCTATTCAGATCGTGTTGAACATCACTTTCTGAGAAAATAGTGGTCAACTGGAAGTATGGTCAATAATGTCTAATCTTTACAAAGATCTTACTATGGGCAGACACTAAGCTACGCACTTTATACAGGTTACCACGTTTAGTCTTCCAAACAACACGAGGAACTAGGTATCATTCATATCCCCATCCTAGAGATAAGAAAATAGATGCCGGGAGAGGTTAAGTATCTGGTCGAATATCACATAGTAAACAATTAAGTTAGGACTCCGGCCCTAAGATCAGTGGGCTCTGGACACTAGCATACAAACTCCAAAGTCAAATACACATAGGAGGCAGACAATTGATCCAGGTGGCTGAAGTACTGAGCTGTGCCAGTAAAGTCATCAAATGGACTCTTTCCACCTGGAGACCATACAAACCACAAATACTTTCCACTATGCAAGACAAATGAAGACCAAAATGATACCACGTTTGGCAAATGCAATGGACAGAGAGAAAGAATACATTAATGGTACCAAACCCATAATACCACGCCAAACACAGTCCACAGAAAACAGCAGAAATAGGATTGCCAGAGTTCATCAGTGATGAAACTATCTCAAGGCATAACATCTAACTATTTATTTGGGGGAAATTATGATCACTTGTTTCTATGACTCCACAAAACCCCTTTGTCCCAGCAATCCTGATGAGATCTTTTTTTTTTTTATTTATTTCTAACTTCTCCAGCGTTTCAAGTAGGGAAGTTACCAATAACCCAAAGGTGGTTAGGAGATCACAGCATCGTTAATCAAGAAGCTGACTTTCACCTTCAGCCAGCACAGAGAAAGGAAGGTAAAGGGAAGGCTGGTGTGGATCCCTAAGGTCTGCCTCGCTGGCTAGCTCTGCACTTGCGTCTGGCACATACCTACTCCTGCTCAGCCCGTGCAGCCGCTGTCAAAGAGTGAGAAAGGACAAACTCTCCCAGTTCAAGTTACAATGAGTCAGTCCAAATCATCCCTGGGTGCCGAGGCGATAGCAAGTGATCTTCCAGCAGAGAACAGAAATGATTCAAGCAGAGAGTCTGTCAGCCCGGTACATCCTGTACACCCAAGTGTCGGTGCGATTCTTTCCTTGAACTCACGGTCCTAACCCAAGAAAATAAGTTGACGTAATATGCATTGATAATTTGTGCATTATTTTCCACGTAATGACTGGTTGCAATCAAATACCAAGGCTTTATTTCTGGATAGACGAAGATCTGGTGGGAAAGATCCTGTATGCTTTCCAAACCTTCATGGTCAAGTCAATTGTACCTTATTAACTGTGCCTTCTGAATAAACCATCTCTACCAGATAATGTTGATTTGATTTAAATGAGAACGGCAGGCTTAAAAGAAAGTGTTGCCAAGGAGAAAGTGGAAACACGTATAAGAAAATTTTAGGTATATTAGAATTGATTTTCAGCTTAATTTTTTTGTGCAGGGGGGGCATCTAAAATCTCCCTGCTTTGATACCAGCTCTAATATTCCTATTAGTGCCTGTTGCAAGGACTAGCACATAGCAGAACCTACTAAATACATAAACACAACCACCTGTTTCTCTCCTTTTCATTCTCTTTCTACCAAGAGAATCAAAGTGAGGGTCAGGTTCTTGAATGGGCTGAACTGACATACAGAACAAACTGTTCCCTCGAAGGAAGGAGATCCAGACTTCAAGGAAGAAGCCACTAACCAGACTAGACTATAATCCCATCATGTCAGCTCCCGTGTGACTACTCCGCTTTGTCCTTGCCTTGGAGGTATATGGGACCCCCCCTACAGCCATAGGTCCCTGAAGAAGCACACCTGTCAAACAGCTAAGAATCGTGGTGCCCCCTGGTTAGTTGTCTAAGTCAAAGACATGGGAACACTTGTAGGTGTTCTAGAAATATCTTAACTGCTACCAAACTATATGATCCTAAGAAACCCACATAGCAGATGATTTAGACCTCACCTCACTTCCTCAACAAGGAGCTAAGAAGACTAAACAGGGTTAGAGCTGTGAAGACATCATGACCATTACAAGCAAGAGTCTAGTTTCTGAGGATTTGCCTTATTCTGCTTGGATGTTTATGTATGTGCATGTATGTATCTGTAGTTGCTATGTGCAGGTGTTTATGGGTACTCAGGTGCATGGGTATGCAAGTGCATATTAAAGCCAGATAACACCTTTGGATGCCACGCCTTAGGACTGCCCACCTTATGTTTTGAGATGGGATCTCTCACTGGCTGGGCTGGCTGGTTAGCCAGTGAGCCACCGAGGATTTTCCGTCTCCAATTCCAAAAGTTGAGATTATAACCATATACCACTATACCCAGATTTTTATGTGAGTGCTGGAGTCAAACTCAGGTCCTCGTGTATATGTGGCAAACACTTTACTAGGATCCTCAGCACACAAGTTGCTTCATTCTTCAGAAATGAACTCATGTATTGGAGCAATATTTTTTCCCCAAAATGATCTCTATAGTTATTTAAGGTTTGACTTTTTTAAGAAGGTGTTTTTCCAAGACTAAACATAATTTTTACACTATTTTCAAAAAGTACATTTGCATGTAAGTGAAGAGCTCCTTTTTTCTTCTCTTCTTTCTTTCTTTCTTTCTTTCTTTCTTTCTTTCTTTCTTTCTTTCTTTCTTTCTTTCTTTCTTTTTTGACAGGGTTTCTCTGTGTCTAACAGTCCTGGAACTTGCTCTGTAGATCAGGCTGGCCTCAAACTCATAGAGATCCACCCACCTCTGCCTCCTAAGTGATGGGATTAAAGGCATGAGCCACCACTGCCCAATGGAGCCCAGCATCCTAATTAGGCTTCTTACAGGAATGCTGGCTCTCTGGTTTCCTAATGGGCAGCACTGTAAACAGCTGGAGAGCCAGCCCAGCGGCTTAGAGGAAAGAACCCTTCAAGAACCGTAAGCATGAAGGTCTCTGAGTGAGCATGGAGAGATGGCAGTTTGCCTACAGTGTCTGCTACCTTGCCACCACACCCAGATGTTTAATTCCAATGGGATCTATGGAAACAGCAGTAGAATCAGGTTGTTGGGTTTTTTAATCCCAGTAAAATCTAGACACTTAACTTTGATCACAAGGGTCAGAATTCTTTCAGAGGCGCATGGTCTAGACTTGGAAGTGTATAAAGAGCTGTCACTACTCAAAAGACCTCCCTTTGTCCCCAGTTCTGCCAGGTTCCAACCTAAAGAGCCAGGGTAAGTTTCTTCAGTAACTAGTTCTCTTTTATACTGTGAGTGTTAGGCTCTTTCTTAGGGGTAAAATACCAAAGAAAACTGACTTAAGAGGAGAAAGACTAAGACTGGTCCCATTCATGGTTTTAGCCCACGGGAACTTGACTCTGTTGTTTCTGGGCCTGTGGTGAGACAGGACATTATAACAAGGAACTGCGGGAAGACAGAGATGTTCGCTCCCTGACAACCAGGAAGCAAAGAGCAGGTGTATCAGGTCTTTTGTATGAATAGGCAAAAAAAAAAAAAATTTAATGTAAAAAAAAGATTTTTTTTAATAACCAAGGCCCAAGAATAACTTCTAAGACCTTTAGTTAGGATGAGTTGGCATCTTCAGACTTATGCTTCAGTCTGATGTCAAATATCTTGGTTTCATTACCCCCCTGGGATGCTCAAAATGAAGGACTGTGTTGTGGTTTCTAAAGTGAAAAGAAAAAAGAGGAGGAAGAGGAGGAAAGTTCTGTCAACTGCCGTGGCCACTGTGAAGTTTGCAAGACTCTAATCTGTAAATTGACGCAGCATGGCGCCCAAGGGTGTCCCAGTGTGCTGTGTCTCGGTCACCAGGCTATCTGCATCACAGCAGGCGGGGGAGCCTGTCAGAAAGAACACAGCCAAGGATTCCAGCTTGGCGCGTCTGATTAAGGACTGGGGATTGGATTGTTTTAAACAAATAAACCAATTAATTCTTAGAAACCCAGAATTTTGAGAAGCCTCCAAAGTAATGTTTTTTTTTTTCAGTCATATCTCATCCATTTTACTAGGATTAATACACAGAGATTGCTCTGAGGATTTCTAACAGAAAAAAAATATATGTAAGGTATCCACTTAAAATTTTTAATTATAATATGCTCATGAATTTTTTTAACCCGTGCCACTGACTCTGAGGTGCACACCTTCATACTGTCATTGCTGCTATGTGCACACTAAAACCTTCAAGATGGATGTCAGTTATTCAGAACAGATTCTAAAGGTATCAGTGGGAGTTTTCATTTAAGGAATGTTCTGACTTTGTAGCCATGAGATCATCTACTTATAAACAAACAAATAAGCAGAGGCATTACTTCAGAAGGCTCATATATGAATGTCAATCATCTTAGGAATGTTTGAACCATTACTGAACTGATATTTCTTCTTTTTTAAATTTTTTTAATGTGCATTGGTGTTTTGCCTGCATGTATGTCTGTATGAGGGTGTCAGATCTTGGAACTATAGACAATTGTTAGCAGCATATGGGTGCTGGGAATTGAACCATTGTCTGGAAGAGCAGCCAGTCTTAACCACTGAGCCATCTCTCCAGCCCCCTTATGTTTCTTCTTATGAATTTACAACCTTCATGTAAATAATAAAAGCAAATCTATGTCCAAATAAGACAAAAAGTGTTTTAAACCATCATAAGTTTAAAAAATCAAGAGTATAAAAATGTTATGCCGAAGTTTAATTGGATGAAGGTTTTCCTTCCTTGACAGACACCAGACTAATGATACACACCCTGGTGACATCTTAGATTCAATGAAAAATGGTAGTTGTCAGTTTGCTTAGCAGGAGAATACATTCCGTTTTATCCATCTTTAATCTCCTTCTCGAGCACTACCATTATGAAATCTAAGACCTTACTCTTGCAAGCTGCCTGAAAAACATCATCCTAACTTAATCTGACTAGAAGTATTTCGGGGTTAAGATGCATGTGCTGTAAAACTCAACTTTAATAGCCCACTCTCGGTTCCAAAGCACGCACATACATCCCAGCTTATGTTTCTAACAGTAGACAGGAGGGAGCCTGAGTCCCCGTCACCATTTCCCAGACAACATGCTGAGCCTACCTTCCTCTGTAAATATATTTAGGAAGTACTCATGAAACAAAACACCAAACAGTGCTCTCAGAAATGAAAGGAATTCGGTAGTTTTCAAGGTAGCAAATCCAAATTTCAACTTCAGTGTAGTCCAGCTTAGAAGGCTGGTCTGTAGGAGACCAACTATTTCTGCCCCAGAATGCCCGGCTGAGCACGAACACTTGCTATTTTTCAATATTAATGCTTTTTTTTAATTATTCAACGTGACAAAACTTTAAGGTTATGAATATGGACAATCCTTCCCTTTTCTAGACCAAAACTAAGAAGGTGTAGGGTACCTGACCCTGCTAGGGAATACCTGAAGGGAACTTGAAAGAGACGGGAGAGAAAGCCGCTGAGCAGGGCTTGTTTGGAAGGGGAGTAAGTGTGGGAGGCTCAAGGCATCAAAGCTGTCCATTTGATCCATCCGTGACTGGGAAACTAACTCAGAAATTTCTCCCTAAAAGGCAGAATGCCGGCAGCCATTCCCATTCAACAAGAAGAGCTGAAGACACCAAGCACCAAGCGGTGCGTTCTTCCACGAGCGTTCCCACGGAGCAGACGGAACAGGCAGATAACAGAGACTTTCAGCAGCTGAAGAGAGGATACAGGAAGGGAGAAGAATGATTCAAGACCTAACTATGCCCACGCTCTGAGCTAGAGTGTATCCAGTTCAGAAAAAGACTGACTTCCGGAAAGGCTCAGGAGCAATGGCTTATTCAACAGACAAAGAAATCAGGGCTTTTTTTCTTAAAACTTTAACATTTATCTTTAAGAAAATATAATTTACTTTTAAGTAAAATAAATCATTTACAAATAAAATCATTTTCATCTGAAGTAAATATTTTCTAAAGAGCTTTAGTTTTTCTTGATCTTGCTCTACAGTAGTTACCTTTATAAATACAGCGTAAAAACACCCAAGATTTGTTTCCCTAAGACAACAATTAGAACATACTGTGTGTCAATGTGTCCAAGCCTCAGCTATCTTGGAGGCCTTTATAAAGTGCTGCGGTCTGGCTGTTTTATAAACAACAACACTTTCTATCACACCGTTATGGAGGCTGGAAGCCCAAGATCAGATGGCTGGGTTTCCACGAGTCCCTCTTCTGGCTAGCCCCTTCAATGCCCTCATCTTTCAACGATGCCTTCCTTGATTTCCCCAGGTCAGATTTCATCCATCACCCAACCTTGCATGTCATGTCTGTTCTTCTTACAAAGCCTCTACATGACAGGTACCTCCTGTTTTCCAATAAACAAACCCAGTTCTGTGATCAGTGCCATGGCCCTTATAATGCCTGGTTCAGATCTTACATGCCTCAGAAGATCATGACACAGTATGTTGTTTAGGAAAAAAAAAAGCAACTTTCAGAGGGTAGCATGAAAACAGCAACCTTACAAGTGGCTGTGAGTGGGAGAGCCATTGGCACCCCAATTTTCTCCCAGCCTCACAGGGGTGTAGGGGATGGTGCATCGGGGATGCTCTCTCCCTCCATCTCTTTCCAAATAAACATGCTAAAGGCCACTGCAATATCATATTACTACCCTATCTGTTTATCCTTATTCTGTCTCCCCACTGCACCAAGATCATCTCTCCTCATGACCCTCACTCCTCTGTCTGAAATTAAAGGGAAGCAGAAGCAGTAGATCTATCCACCATATAAAACACACACCTTGGAGTCAGACTACTCAAGTCGGAACCCTGAGTGCACAGTCGTTGACAGTGTTGCTTGTATCTGAACCTAGATCTCCCAGAGAATAAAGGGACACAGGAGAGTATCTGCCTCCCTGAGTTGTTCTCATAGCTCAGTGCCTGGCAAGCAGTGACCACTCAAAATATATTGATGACGACATGGACTATGGATAGGACTCCAAGAGACTCCAATGATCCTGTTCCTTGTGAGCCTATGATTCTTGATGTCCTTAAAGCACCAAAGTGGAAGGATATTGAGAAGAAAAGGGGAAGTAGAGAAGGTCCTCGGGACGTGACAGATGCTCAGGCTGTGTCCAGACCAACAAAATCTTTACAGTGAGTTTGCCCGAGGTAGGAGAGGTGGACAGAGCTCAATCCATCTGACAAAAAGTCAGTGTTATCTCAAACTACTGGAATAGTTTCTTTCAAAAGAATCAGCTTTACACACACACACACACACACACACACACACACACACACACGGAAGCCTCAATATTGGTCCAGGATTTGGGGGGTTGGGGAGACTGCAGAATCTAGCTGGGAGCCTGAAGGCTGGGAGTGGGCTTTATTTCTAACACCCCAACAGTTTCCAAGGGACTGAAATAACAAGATCGTGGATGGGATGAGTCACACAGATTCACGGGATCAGAGAAGTCACAGATGATCAAAGGACTGACGAGCCTTCCAGCTCACTGCCCCTCAGAAACGAAAAGGCTCATTTCACGGAGCTTTCTGTAATCTGCCCCAACTAATTTTTCAAGGATTGAGTCTAGAAGAAGATTCAACAGGAGACTTAGCTGCTATAGCCGCTTGGATCTTAGACAATGGGGATCTCAGTGGGATGATGGAAAGCCTCATGTTATTATACCTTCCCCCAAACAAACTGAATGAACGTCCAAGTCCTCTGGAGGAGGGAGGGATGAAAGGCATTGCTGAGCAATTTCCAAAGCATTCAGAAATAAATACAGACATCACTGAGCATCACAAATCAGTAATCTATTCAAGGGTAGTTATGTAACTGTGTATCTCATGAGCATATCTGTGTGCCTGTTTGCTTTTTCTGTTCAATTCTCTGTTCTATGACGACGTCTGCCCATGGAAGTCCAGTGGGGTAGGTGTGACGTTAGTATAAAACATGCTGGTCATAACTTCCAACATTTACCTTGCCTATCACCTCACTTTGTCATGAAGGTGAGTGATGTTTAACGGACTTGGCCTCAGGAACAGACACGCAAGATGATCAATGGGACTCAGGAGAGCATATTAATAAGGAGGGAGTTATCTATGCTTGGTCCCATTCCTACATCTCTGCGCTTCCATCCAGTTTGATCTAGTGTGAAGGGCACTATAACCCATATAGACTGGATCTGGCAAGTCAGGGTTGGCTGAGAAGACACACTAGTTTCCCCATCGAAAGCACTGTTCAGAAGCCAAGTGGAACTAGACTTGGGATGTCACAACCTTCCAGCAACTTCCGTAGTATGAGAAGAGACTGGACACAGAGTAAGCAGATCTGCCAATACCTCAAACCCAGCCCAACCCATCAACTCAGCAGTCCGTTCTTGGGAGATGCTGACCTTTCTGAAGTGGTGGGAGCTGAGAACTGAGCCTGGGATGCCACAGCCCATTGCATAATTCCCATATAAGCATTTTCACGTGGGGACACTGGCTGTCTGCCAGCACAACCACAACTGGCCAGCATTGATCTCTGAAAGCACTGAGGCCTCCACTGGCCACCTCTGTTCTGGGGAGGCTGGCAGGCTCACTTCTCAAAAGAAGCCACCTTTACCTCACACAGTCATCACAAACCCTCCGTGAGAAACTAACTGTCCACTTCGTCCCTATCTGTAGTCAGATAAAGAATTTAAAGTTTCCCATCTAAGGCCAAAGTGCAGCTTTCTTATGTACCACATGGGATTTCTCCATATGTCACCTCCCCATCCCAAATACAACCTCTCCCCTTCCCCGCCCTGTTCTGTGCCTTCGGTGTACTATGCATTACCCAGGATCCATTGCCCTCCAGTTTCTGGCAGTTTTTGCATTAGAAGAAATTGCCTACGACACAAGAAAAAGAAAGCCCATGATAATTCTTTCCTGACTTTACCCTTCATCCTCCTGTTCCACAGCCCTCCTTTGATGGGAAAACAGGAGCAGCAATGGCCTCCTTTTATCACGTGCCCCCAAGTGGCTGCAGTCCCTGACCCTGCTCGCACCTCTGCAAGGGTGCCCTTTATGGAAATGTCTCCCTTTGAAACACCTAAGTGAAATTGGTTTCCGATAAGAATTTATTGGCGTAGGCATTGTTCAGCTATAAGATCCTGTAATTCTATACTTGTCGCCCAAGCAGGATGTTAAAACATCCTGACAGAAATATAGTATAAACACTGGACTCTTGACTTCCACAATTAGGTGAGAATCTCTGGCTCCCTCTCCTCAAAATTATCCATGAGTTATTTTTCTAAGTCAGGAACTTAGACTGATAAAAAGCACCCGTGGATATCCACTGAATCTAGTCCTATCAAAGCAACTACACGGTGACCTTGAAAACACGTTAGTTTTCAGTGAAATAATATGATTTGGATTTGGGTGAGAACATGGTATTTACTCATTAAGTGATGGTAGCGAAATAATGACTGTTACAGACTCATGTTAACATCTGTGGTTTTTCTTTCTTACATTGTTCACGTGCGGTACTCCTATGTGTGTTCTGTGCTGATACTGTCTCATGACCAAGACCCCACTCTCCACCTCTAAAATGTGTTCTAGCAGCGACTGAGCTTACTATAGAGACTCCTCTTCGCTCTGATCCTCTTGGCAAAACGTTGACTGCCTGCTTGTTTTGTCTCTTGCTTTCCCACAGGAAGAGAAATCTTATTTAGTCATTTGAATATATGGCTTGCAACGTCAATTGTTGCCAGGAGTTACTGTTGCTACTTTAAAATTGAGAATTAAGATATTTGTCCCAGAAAAGAATATTTTTAAATAAAATACCATTTTACTGTGTGTTCGGTTTTGAGCCACAGGTTTTTCCATCAATTTTCCGAGCCTTTCCTCTAAGGGAGAGGCACATAATCCCTCTCCCTAGACTCCCCGAGTTCCTGATGGCTTCTGGCACATTCACAAAACAACATCCTGGGGATCAAAGGCTTAAGATTACACAATGAAGAATGTTCTAGATGTCTGGAAATGGAAAGCCTGCATTCCTCTCGGAGAGTTTTCCTTCTTCCTGAATCGTGAATTCCTAAGCCCTCCTGGAACTTAAGTCTTCTGGAACTTTGAGCCCTCTGATTTGGCTTCTACAAGCTTTTGTGGCTTTGACTTGGGCTGACTCCTTTGCAGAAACTGTGCTGCAGTCAGCTTCCTTGGACCCTACTAAGTGTATCCTCGGGTCTCTCCCCTGAGATTCGGACTCCGTAGGACTTTGTTCTGAACCCAAGTTAGGGGCACAAAGGTCGTGTCACTGAGAGGTCACCTTTCTTCCTAATGTAATTCTGTGTTGTCATAAAGCTTTTTATGGTTTCCTCCCCCACATTGCGTGTCTGTGTGCATATGTGTGTTTGCTGATGTAACCTGTAGAACTGTAGCTTTTGCCTGTCCCTGCGATGTTCAGGCTCTGTAATTTCTTTCATTTCTTTGGGGAGATGTTCAACTCATTTTAGTATAGTACTTCCTGGGTAAAGACCAAACTTAAAATAGTTTTCCAATCACCCCCTCATTAAACATGCACATGTTAAGGAGAAACCTGTCTGCCTGAGCATTTCTAGTGTGGCCATTTGAAGCATCCTCCAGGCAGGAGCAGTTCAAGACCTTGGGACTTATCTGCAACCTAACAATAGACAACACCGGAACATTATTCAACACCCAGCTTTACCTATGCAACCCATGTTCTCTTCCTAAGCTTCCTCATTCTGCATCAGCACACATCTCCGAGACACCTCACCTCAGAGATGCTGTCCTGCATCCTCAGACACTTCTGTTGTTGATGTTTTGTTTCCCGAGACAGGTCTCCCTGTGTAGCTTTGGAACCTGTCTTGGAACTCGCTCTGTAGACAGGCTGGCATGGAACTCACAAAGATCTGCCTGCTTCTGCCTCCTGAGTGCTGGGATTAAAGGCCTGTGCCATCACCAAAGGGTTTTTGGTTTTTTGTTTGTTTGTTTGTTTTTTAATACCTAAGGAACACTAAGTGAGAACTCACTGGAAAGCGGGCATTTCAAATGTCCTCTGATATAGGTGGTGTCTCCTAACATTAAATCCATGGAGAGGGGAACAGCAAAGGGGAAGCAGAACACTAAAGCCAGGAAAGGAAGGGGTCCCCGAAGCCCAGTTCCACTGGCTTTGAAACTTGAGGTTGACTGGCTCTTAGGAGTTGATATAT
>NW_026067959.1:3495556-3517088 GCF_014885135.2 Alexandromys fortis | reverse complement strand
TATAGTCAAAATCCAGAAACACAGAGGGAGTTAAAGACATATACTGAACATCACTCGGTTTATCAAGCAAGGAATGAGCAGAAGTGTGTTTTGAAACATGTTCTTTCCTGTTGACACATGTTCAAAGAATGTCTGAAGGAAATACTAAATTAAAATACAGCCTGATTCAACTATTGGCATCAGATCCCTCACAATGAAATATGGCTGCTATCTTGAACACCAGGGGAAAGAAAGAGAAGGTTCCCAACCTCAAAATTTTGTGGATGGAAACAATGAAAATCTTAATTTAGAATTTTTTTTATGTTATTTTGATTTTAGCATTGTGAATTCCCTTTGGAGACATTTACTCAAAATGACTCTATTATGTCTCCAGTTCCTGATATTACTGGGGTAAAGAAAATATGTAGGAAATAAAGCACTTTAATATTTAAAGTTGAGAGATAATGGCTCTAAATAAACAACTACGGATATTTTTGCAATGCACAATTTGCAAGCGCTTGACTAAGTGCCTAATTTGGCATAATTGTCTCTCCAACCTTTCGCTCCCTTGCAGCTTTATGCAGGACAGAATGCAATGCTCTCAGGAAGGTTCATAAGGTATCAGGGTGTAGTGTATGCATTCCAACTTCACTAAGAGATCCACAGGTCTGCTCAGGCCAAGAATGTCTCCATAATTTGGCTGCGTCCTGAGACTTTGCAGGAGGCTGGATTTAAAAGTAGTGTGCTTGTCTTCGTTAGTGTTTCTATTGTTGTGAGGAAACATCACAACCTAAAAGCAAGTTGGGGAAAGAGGGTTTATTTGGCTTACACTTCCAGATCATACTCCATCATTGGAGGAAGTCGGGAACAGGAACTCAAGCAGGGCAGGATCCTGGAGGCAGGAGCTGATGCAGAGCTCATGGAGGGGTACTGCTTACTTGCTTGTTTTCCCTGGCTTCTCAGCCTGCTTTCTCATAGAACCCAGGACCACCAGCCCAGGAATGGCACCACCCCTTATGGGCTGGGCCCTTGAGCTGATCACTAATTGAGAAAATACCTTACAGCTGGATCTCATGGAGGCATTTCCTCAACTGAGGCTCCTTCCCCTTTGATGACTCCAGCTTGTGTCAAGTTGACACACAAAAGCAGCCAGTACAGTGGTAATTCATGTCTAGAAGGAGGACATTTTAAGGCAGTCCAGCATTTGGACTAGGAAATGGACCTTGATGGCTGCTTTTAACCAGAATTACAGTTGAGAGCTGTGAGTAAAAAGTGGAGCAGAAATGGCTGAGAAATTTGTACTCAGGAGTAGAAGAGTGTGTGTAAAGTTGGGCCAAGGGAAGTATGGCTGCTGAGGAAGATTGGGGCATGGTAAAGAAGCCAAATGCCTTACTTTCAAGGGCATCTCGGGAATAGGACACAACTCATTCATTGTGGGCTCAAAGATACAAAGAGTAAACTCCTTGAAAAGATCCCCCACCCACGAAAAGAAAAAAAAAAGAGTACCTTGAGGGCAGTGGTTCTCAGCCAGCTGCAGTCACCTAAGGCCATTGGAACTCTCAGATAGTTAGTTACACTATGAATGGTAACAGCAAAATTATGAAGTAGCAACAAAAATAATTTTACGGTTGGGGGTCACCACAATGCAAAGAACTGTATTAAAGGGTCGCAGTATTAGGAAGGCTGAAAACCACTGTTCTAGGGTACCTTGCCTCACAGGGCTGGCTAGGACGAGTCTTCCCTAGGATTCATGTCCTTCTCTTCAGTTGTCCAAGTACTCTGAGGCCAAGGAGTCTCAGTTTCTACTCAAGCCAGCAACAGATTGGTATTTTCCATGTGATACTGGTTTTATAGGCTCCATGTTCTAGTTAGGTGTTTTGTTGTTGTTCTTGTTAATTTGACACAAGGTAGGGTCGACTCCTAACAGGAACCTCAACTGAGGTTTAAAATAAAAAATGCCTTCATCAGATTGCATGTGGGCAAGTCTCTGAGGCATTTTCTTGATTGCTGATGATAGAGGAGAGTCCAGCCCACTGGGGCAGTGCCACCCCTGGGCAGGTGGTCCTGTGTCATAAGAAAGCCAGCCAAGCAAGCCATGAAGGACTAGCCAGTAAGCAGTGTTCCTCCCCAGCCTCTGCTTTGGTCCCTGCTCTCAGGCCCATCCCTCTAGGTTCCTTCCAAGTTCCTATCTACAACCCTCCCTCCTCCCAAGTTGCTTTTGGTCATGGTGTTTTGTCATAGCGACAGTTATCTAATTAAGAGACATACTGGATGTAAGAGGTACAATGTCTGGGAGTTCCACACGGAATTCAAATAAAAGGCAACCTTGGAGGCCAGGCAATGGTGAGATCAGAATCCCTGCATCCCTATAGGCAGCGGTACCTCCTGACTTGTTTTTATTTTTGGAAAAACCAAACACATTTTCTCTTTCTGTGAGAATAAAGTGAGAAGAAATGCATGCATAAGGAGGTTCATTGTGAACTCTGCTAAATAACAAAGGAATGTGATTTGAAATTCTGGTGAGAACAGAAAGTGTGGACTCTGGATTTAAGAGAGGAGGGGAATTGAGAAAGTTGTCATTGGAAAATGGGTTCACAAAGTTCAAATTTTAAATAGATATCAGAATTGTACTATAATGGCATCCAGTGAGCTGTCATAGGAATGAAGATTTCATAGACTCTGCTTTTACTGCTTTCTCTTTCTCTCTCTCCATATGGGCTTTCCATCAGTACTTAAGATGGTTTATGTCCTTTGTATATCAGACTTTAAGTCTTGCAAAATATGAAATGTGCTTTAATCAATTCAAAAGGGCTTTCTGTATATTAAAGATATTAATAAGGGTGTATATTTTCAACTCAAATGTTTTATCAGTATTGAATCTTGACTGCTTTCCTCTTAAATTTTGACTGCTTTTCCTCTTAAATTTTGACTGCTTTCCTCTTAAACATTATTTTAATTTACTTAAGTAAAATTACTTAAGATTTATAATGTGTTAATTCCTTCATAGGAAAATTTTGCTCCAACCAGAATTATTTGTGGTAAAGAGTAAGATGGGGCTAGATGCTGCGGCACGTGCTTGTAATTCCAGATCCAGCAGGAAAAGGGAAGAGAACAAGCTGAAGGCTAGCCTGTGTGTGTGTCTGTGTCTGTGTGTCTGTGTGTATGTGTGTCTCTTTGTGTATGTGTCTGTGTCTGTGTGTATCTGTGTATGTCTTTGTGTGTATGCAGGTAACCTGTGTGTGTCCTCACTCACACATTTGTCTATTTGGTTAATCAACAGCCTTGGGAAATGTATGTCTATCATACTTATACAACCACTCTATCACCAAGCTACATATCCTAACTCTGCCTACTGTGACTAGAATTGCATGGAAATTTCTAGATTAATTAATTCCTAATGAAAATCATGAAATATCAAATTAATAAATAAATAATATTTATTGAGTTCTGAGTTGACCATAGTAATTGCTATGTTTCTCTTGGTGATGAACTTAGCACCTTAAATTACCTATTATTCTACCTCCCATGACTTTGTTATGAAATCATTTAGAAAAACAATTCAATAGCTTTCAATGACAGGCTCGCTCCTTTTACTAGACCTGCTTCTATTAAATAAAATGTTAGCATATTAGGCATGGGATGTATCTCACAGCATCTGAGCTGTTCAAATACAAATAGACTGGCACATTATAAGCTCTGCCATCTTTGGTGGATTGGTTTTTCTCTCCTTAATAATGTGTTCCTTCCTTTTCTTTCCCTTACCGCCTCTGCTTTCTTCTTTTATTACATTAATTGTAAAATCTCATGTATATGTGCTATATTTAATCATCCCCCCCTTATCCTCCCTTCATCCCTTCCCATATCTTCCTAATGCCATTTCAAATTCATAGCCTATATTTCCTTAATTTTTTATTGATATGTGTGTGTGAGAAAGAGAATAAATATATAAATACAATATACCGAGTTCATTTGGTCTGTGTTGGGGCATAACCATTTAGTATGGATAACCAATAAGAGGAGTCACCCCTGGGGAAAACCAACTCTCCTCTCAGCGGTTGCTAACTTCTCTTTATCTAGGGGTGGAGCCCTGTGTGATTTCCCCCTTCCATGTTGGCATGTCAACTGGCGTTGTCACCATTCGGGTCTTGTTTTAAAAGACGAATGGTTGAAATTTCAGCCTGTAGAAGACACAGTCTCACAACAGACCTTCTGGTCTTCTGACTCTTACAGTCTTTCTACAGGGTGAATCTAAGGGTGAGTGTTCTGTTTTTATCACTAAGTCCTTTCCTGTACACTTTTCCCTTTAGCTTTTCTTACAGAGTGACCCTAGTTTTCTTCCTAACACCCTACTGTGCTCAAACAGTGTTCACCTTCCTCTATGCAAGGCCTGTGTTCCAGTAAAACTAGAGTCTGGATGGGCGGTCAAGGCTGCTGACCTTCCCTTGGCAGTCAATCCCTCCTGACAGGATTCTCACATGTGTAAATCTTTTAGGAAAAACATTGCAGACAGTGTGAATGACCTGCCTTGGGTCCAGTGACATCATAGGGACCACCCTCTGTGGGACTTTCCCCATCTCTCCCATAACATTTGAACTCACACAATGGAATCCAAGGCCACCCTGAAGAAGAAGAGAAAGAGGAATCACAAAATAACGCCTTGAAGGCTGGAGACGGACCGAGGGAGATGCTGGACAAACAGACAAGCCTCTCCAGCGGGCAGCCCACTTTGCCTTGAGGTCCTATTTGTCCATGGCCTTTGCTTACCAAGACCTCGGAGCAGCTCTCCTCTTCACCCTTAGTTCAGACAGGACTGGGGAAGGGCTGAAACCGGAAGGTGCAAAACTGCTCCTTGTGCTTCTTAACTCGGTGGTGAACTCAAAAATAATTCTCAATGTTAAATAAAATAATTAATAATGCAAAATGTGTTCTGATTGAAACCTGAAGTAGAGAAAGGCAAAACAAATCAATTTTGTTCCCACCTTCATCACCATCACTACCCCAGAGAAAGCACATTGCAGTCTTCCAAAGTGTTGGCGTCTAACAGCTGGAGAACAAGCCCAGGCCCAGTCTCCCGCTTCTCTGCACGGATTTATGCTAAGCACAGTTCTGACGCTAAGGGGGCCCTGGGTTTTTGTTTTTGTTTTGTTTTTTGTTTGTTTGTTTGTTTGTTTTGTTTTCTTTCTTTTTTCAATTGTTCTTAAGATCATTCGTTTTTAAGGACCTTGTAAGAGTAAGCTGGCTATAGGACTTACACATCCTTTGGACCTTTCAACATTATATTAGTATACAGCACCCCAATGTTCCTCCCAAATTCAATTGCCAAATAGTTTCACCGCAATTGCTAGCAGATTCACTTATCAAATTAGTTAAACTATAATTCAAACAGAGATCAACCCTCAGTGGTGGCTCGAAAGAGGGGGACTCAACAAAAGACTCCTAAAGGCTAATCTCAGGTTTCTAAGGCTGGGAGGGCCACAAAGTCTTGAACACCACAGTGATGAGATGTTCTTTCAAAAGAGGCTGAAGTGTGTGTGATGGGGGGTGTAAATGACTCAGTGGGTAAAGGTTCTTGCAACCAATCCTGACAACCTGACAAGAGTTCAATTTCTGGATCCACATGGTAGAAGAAGAGAATTAACTCCCACAGATTGTCCTCTGACCTCCACACATATATTGTGTCACATGTGGCTGCACACACACACACACACACACACACATAACAAACAAACAAACATGTAATTTAAAGTAATTTTTAAAAAGGGGTTCCAGAGATGGCTCAACAGTTAGGGAACTTTCTGCTCTTCCAGGGGGCCCAAGTTCAGTTCCCAGCATCCACATCATGAGACTCATAACCACCTGTAACTCGAGCTCCAGGGGATCTAGCGCCCTCTTCTGACTCCTCTAGTCCCTGCACTCCATAGGCACATACCTCTCACATAGACAGATACAAATCTACAGAATAAAAACTAAAATAAATCTTTTTCAATCAGCTTTGCAAAAGACACAGAAAGGGAATCAGTGAGAAAGGCTGGACACTCATCTACTCCAGAGTCGTGTCTTCAGTGTTCCTTGTGCTTCCTACACTGGGGAAGGCTGTGAGTGTGTGTGTGTGTGTGTGTGTGTGTGTCTGTGTCTGTGTGTGTGTGTGTGTTCTTAACATGTTTTTACTTTTGGTCCATCAGGGTCTAACACTTCTATACAATACAAATGAATGAAACAATCAAATAACAAAGGTATATAAAAGACTTGCCTAACATTATTAAATTCAACAAATTATGTTTCATTTAAAAATTATCATAGAGCCCATTTGAATTGCTGTAATTTTCCAAATACTCATTTTCAGTTTCTGTCCTTGTCTATCTGCTAGTGAGTCATCAACAGGTCTCAGACTGGCACAAGTTTGCAGCCACTCTTCAAGGGACTCAGCCCCTAAAGAGTGTGGCTTGTGAGTCTGCACGCAGGTGCCTGGGCTATGAAAGACAGCCCCAGGGGGACAATCAGGACAGCTGGTCTATCAGGTTCCCCTAAAAGGCAGGAGTGTCAAAAACATCTCTCACTGCGGCTCACAGTGACAGCTACACAACACAGCAGAGACCCGCGAGAGCCAGCCACAGGCTGAGTGCCGTGCACTTGCTCAGACTAGTCCAGCTGCTGTAAGCGCCTTCCAAAGCAAACACAGCTCTCCCCGCAGCAGACTCAACAGAGCAAAAACCAACACCCAGAAATCAATGAGATGACCCAGTTCATCATATTACACAGCCCGCTATCTTCAAACCCAGGATCCCAAAGACAATAACAAATGATACTATTAACCAGTGCAGGGGGCTAAAGCCAAAACCCAGAAACTCATTATTTTAAACCAACGCAATTCTCAGAATTCCAGGTCAACTACAAGAAAGAGTCATGAGCCGATCTTCGCAATTGAACTAAATCTCACCCATGTCTAATTGCAGTGTGCAAGACCAAATCCTTTTTCCCTTCTGCACGACCAGCCTGCCTCCTGCAGTGTCTAAGCCAGGGGCTTCTCAGAGGGAGCAGGGCGGAAAGTGTGGTTCGCTTGAAGGAAATGTGAAGTCTGAAGCCAGCACATAGGGTTTAGGAGCAATCCGTGAGCTGGGCTATCTAGACAATCTCGGCTTCAGTTTCCCCATCCATAAAACAGGACGAAGAGGCAGCCGCCTCCCTGGAAACACAGCTGAAAGTGTTCAGCCATCTTCAATAAAAGCTATGCAGTTGTGTGTCCTTACTATAAAGACGTAAGCCAGGAGTGATGTTTCAACCACGCCATCCTAAATCTGCTCTTTACAGTTTACCTCTTCCTTACGTTCAAATCACTGTTACATCCACTCGCCTTCTGCTCCCGGTATTATTACCTCAGAGAACAGTTGTGATCATGCCTACAGGCAACATGGAAAGACGGCACACAAGGGCTCTGCTTAACGGAGGTCGTTTGACAGTTCACGGGGCATTCTGGGGTGCTAACAGGTTCCGTTGGATAACCCTGTGGCTTTTCTCACCTTTTGCTCTCCCTAGCAGGAAGTCGACGGCTTTGCTGTGACTGCACCCCTGTATAATGAAAATGCGACACTAGCTATCTGGTGCTGTGTTCTGACTTATGCTTCTTAACATCCACGCTTCTGCAGGTGAGGGGTGAAATTTAGCTCAGTTCCAACACTGTGGACTTGGACAAATGAATCTCTCTGGGCTTATGTCTTCGATTGTAGCTTAAATATAATTTCCGCCCCACCTTCCTCACAGATATAGACAGGAAGATGCAAATGATCATGTAGAGAGAATTTGGGAAATAACTTGACATTCAACTTATATATCATTAAATTATGCTGTATAATGGATAGTAATTATTTTTTCTGCTTTCTTGTCAAAGAAAAACAATAATGTAGGTATTCTTTTGCCATCTACCAACCATGACAGTTTTGGTTTTCTTTTTTTAAAAATAGAAAACAGATTTTATAATTTTTTTTAAAAAACAACTAAAAACTATGCAAGTTTTGGTAAGAGTTTCTGGAAAATATTAGGGCTCCCGAGCCTAGTCTACCTATGTATATTTGCATCTACTTTGTCCTGTATGGACTTGCGTTTTCAGTGTGGACAGAATCCTGAGTCTGATCAAGATAATGTCCACTAAAAGGCCTGGCATTGCATTGTCATCTCTTCCTGGGAAGAATGACAAAATACAGTCCTTGCCTTTTAAAATACATTATTAAGGCCCTGGATAAACATGTGGTCATTTTCAATTAAAATTAAGTCAAAGACAATTTGAATAAAAAAAAGTGTTGCCAATATTCTCCTTTAGTAACATGATTAAATCTCCAAAAAATGTAAGTAAAATGTAACCAACTCTGGTCATATTTAAAGAGCGGCAAGACAAGGGCTGTACTTGCTGGGAAACGTATGGGTTCTTTGGATGGTGTTCAGGTTGCAGCTAAGCCGCACCAGAGAGCCCCTAGGATCTGTGCGGGCCCCGCGTCCCCACCAGGAATCTAATGCACAAATGAAAGGTGAGAGGAATTAAGCCTGGTGATCACCATCTCATGCCAGGGGAAACAGAAGTATTGCTCTAGGGCAGTGGTTCTCAACCTTCCCAGTGCCGTGACCCTGCAATACAGTTCCTCATGTTGTGGCGACCCCCCCACACACACACACATACAGCATACAATTATTTCACTGATACTTGAGAACTGTAATTTTCTACTGTTAGGAGTCCTAATGTAAATATCCGATATGTGACCTCAAGGGGATCATGATCCACAGGTTGAGAACCACTGATTTAGAGCAAGGACCATCTTGAAACTGTCTACAATACATGGGGGTCTTACCAGCCTGGGTATTTTCTATTCTTTCACCATTTGTACCAAGGGCACTCATCCAGAAATGAGTTCTTCATGGTACACTGGCAGCACAGACCGGAAACTCCCCAAACTGATAGTTACTTCGAAAACTTGGGTGTGAAAGCTCTACCCTCTGGAGCATGTGAGGTGAGAAGCTTATAAGGAAAAAGGAAAGTAAGAAAGAGAGAAAAACCCCACCCTCTTCAGCATCTTCTTCATCGGTCGCTGAGCAAAGTGATTCCTCTGTGCTCCTTAACGCAGAAGTATCGTAAATATGAGGCTTTCTCCATTTGCTCTGTTTGTCCTGACTGCCGGGGTTTATCTGTGCTCAGAGTGTAAGTATCTTCTGCTCCTGCCACATGTGAACATATCATATGAATATGATATGACTCTAGTGATTACACTGTTACACTGTAAACTGTAATTTCCCTCTCACCTGCTAGCCAGGCAAAGTATAACAACTATTGGGTAGCACTGCTGTTGTATTGGTCTTGAAAAAGAGTATTGTGACAATGGTGCCTGCTGTCTGAAGGATTAGATGCCACCGCTGGGCCACGTGAAATCTCTCGGCTCACTTTTACAGGTTTCCGCACTGAAATTATTGGAGGGAGAGAGGTACCGCCACATTCCCGGCCGTTTATGGCTTCCATCCAGTACCGAGGCCGTCACATCTGTGGAGGAGTCCTGATTCATCCGCAGTGGGTGCTGACAGCAGCCCACTGCTACTCTTGGTGAGTCCCCTGTGCTTTTCCGTGTGTGAGGCTCTCGGTGACTAGGAAGAACCACACACGTTAGACAAAGCTTACTCCAGGAATTAAGAGCAGTAAGATGAACGACGGCGATAAAAGAGAACGATTAAAACGATCTACTCTAGTAAGTATTTAGAATGTATGTACTGCTTATCTCTGGAATGTTCCATGAAGTGTTCAACAGCAGTTGACCACAAGCAACTGAAAGTGCTGAAAGGAAGCCTGTGTCCAAGGGGAGGTTACTGTATCCTGTTTCATGGGGTTTTGAGAATTGGTGTTTTTATTTAGATATTTCAGAATATTTGACATTTTTCGAAAGCACAGATATATTGCAGACAACACTGTGAGTATTGGCAAAGGATTTGCAGATTCTCTAGTTCTTCAGCCTTATGCTTTACCCTAGACATCTGAGGACCACACTTTGGAAATCACAACAATAAGAGACAGCAACTTCCCTTGAGGGGGAAACTATTATAGAGGGGTTCTAAAAAGTGATCCGGAGCAGGTCAGCGGGAATGGGGATATTTAAAGGGCAGCTTCTCTGACCATGGAGGACAGCACCCCGCCCCCAGGTCCCTTCAGTTTAAGATGATGTATAAAATCTGTCTTGGGATGTTGTCGGTAGAGAGCTGATGGTGTTCGCTTGAGTTTTCTGATTTCATTTCTTCTGTTCGCATATTTATTTCTTTAAGCTTCTTGCCTGGGATCCCTGATCATCTTCTCTTTCCCTTAAAACACGATAGCCCTTCACTTAAGAATAAGTCTTAGGGACTGGAGAAATAGCTCAGTGCTTACGAACACCCGCTGCTCTTAGGGAAAACCAGGGTTTGCTTCCCAGCACCCACGTGGTGTCTCACAACCATCCATTAACTGTAGTTCCAGGGGTCCAATGTCTTCTTCTGATCTCTGCAGGCACCAAGCTTGCATGTGGCACACAGACATACATACAAGCAAAACACTCAAACATAAAATAAAATGAAGAAATCTAGTAACAAAAAGTTAGCTGGGCAGTGGTGGCACACACCTTTAATCCCAGCACTCAAGAGGCAGAGGCAGGCGATCACATCTGCCTGAGTTCAAGGCCAGTCTGATCTACCTGCTGATTGCTACCTTCACAGCAACCAGGGATAGATAGACACTGTCTCAAAAAAAAAAAATCGATCTTAGCTTCCAAAAATTGCTATCCAGACATCAACACCATCTAGACAGAACAACTGAACTGTCTTGACTCCCTGCTTTAAGGATATTGTCTAGTTGCTGCCTTTTGATGGAACCCTGCTGGGAGCTCCAGGACCTGAAAATAGCGAAAAGACACGGTTTCTAAAGAGCAAGTTGCTGGATTCCAGTTTCGTATCCTTACTCACCCATGCACCCCTCCCTTCTGTCCTGCTTCCCACATCACAAGAAAATCTCACTCAAGGTGAGGTTTGTTCCTCTCCAGGTAGGCTTCTGGTTCTCACTCACAGCTCACCAGACAAGGAGCTGAATGTAGACTGTTCAGCAGACGCTGGTGGGAAGGGGCAAGAAAGAAAGGGTTTGGATTGGGGGCTAAGCGTGAGACCTGGTACAGGGCGTGTGAAGTCACAGCAGGAAGATAGATGAAGGTAGACGGTACTAAGTTACATCTGAAAATTTGTCTAATGGGTTTAATTCAAGAAAAGTATATCCCAAATTGGGGGGAAGAGATTGTTTAAAAAACAACAACAATAACAAGAATAATAACAATAATAAATAATAGAAGGGGAAGGGAGAGAAGGAAGGAGGAGAGGCTGAGGGAGACCTGAAGAGAGGTCTTGGAGTTTAGAAGATCTTGCTAAATATCATTTTAAATGGCTGGCATATAAATGACTCTGAAGTATGTGGATCGAATTTCCACAGGGGACATTTGGGTGTAAAAATGTAGGCAGATCAGTGCTTGGAAAAATATTAAGCCTTATGAAATTCAAAATATTGATGAAACAGCTCAATGGTGGCATCCCACAAATGTGCTCACGAGGCTCCTGGGGGAACAGTTGACTAAGCCAACCCTTCCTTTCGGCACGGTGACAGGGAGAGGCAAATCTGGGAGGAAGGCTCCCTCTCAGCACCCATCTGCTCCAGCCTTCCTTCGTGCCTTGGCAGTTATCCCATCAAACCTAGAAGGAAACGGATACCGGGTATGGTGGCACTCTGAAAGCCAGGGCAGGAGGATTGTTGGCTTGAGGCTGGCTTGGAGCACCCAGGAAGAGCCTGTCTACAAAGAAAGAAACAAACGTAAAGGAAATACATTTTTAAAAAAAATACTCTTGAATTGTCTACTTTTCAATGTTTTAAATCATCAGGAGAAAACTTTGGGCTCTTTTTACTGACCCGCTTCGCTCCCTGGACCCTTCTTTCTCCCTCTCATGTGCCTAAACAAGTTATCAAATGGAATCCTCCATGACCTCTTTCACAGCCGTGCACCACCAAGCTGCAGAGGCAAACCAATGCAACTGTTTTTGGTTTTGTTTGTGTGGTGCTGGAGAATTGAACCTGAGGGCTCGTGCCTGCTAGGCAAGTGCTCTACCACCACTGAGCTACATCCCCAGCCCACACCAAGAGTTCTAATCCTGCCTGGATGTGCATCCCAGAGCCTCCACCTAATACATTTTTAATTTACCTGACCCCCAACTTCCTCGTCTACTTACCTGACCCCCAACTTCCTCGTCTATAAAATGAGGATCGTCTTCTCACCCACCTACTTGGCTGCTGTTCCAGTGAAGGAAGCAGAGGAAGACATAGCTTATGCTTTAACACATGTTGTTGAGGATTGCTATATTGTCCTTGCAGCCTTCCATGGTAATAACCAAGCAATAAACATGATGGTCCACTTGTGTGGATGGGATAGGACTGGGAATATTTATGCTTTCTGACAGCCAGCAGCTTTTCTCTATCTGAGCCAAGAGAGACTCCAAGAAATAGAAACCCTGCCTTTGATGCCAGACCTCAGGAGCTGGTCGAAACAGGCTCTGCTTAGCATCAAGACAGGCTGGCCTAAGAAGCAAGCTGAAGTAAAGCCTGATACAAGGCAAAAGAAGCGTCCAGGGAAGAGCACTAGAGTTGGGACATGAGCCCTGAGCTTGGCTCCTGCATCCTCTAAGTGTGAGATGGTCACTTTGAACCAGTTAGATGATTGATGAGGGCTGTGCGGCCCAGTGGCTTTAAAACTGAGGAGGGCACTGTGGGGCTCCACTGAGGCCATCTTGGCAGCCATCTGTGAAAGAGAAGAAATGTATGACAAGCAATACCGGGGTTCTACTCTGCAGTTCCATGACAGGGCAGCCAGGATGGGACTCAGGAAACTGCACACAAGTACCTCCAGGTGCTAAAGGCCACTCTTGGAAAACCCCTGTGATGTGCAAATGCATGACGCTGGTACTAGGTTTCTCTTGTGTGAATTCACATCTAGACACAGATAAAGACATGGAGTCCAGAGAGATGGCTCAGTAAGTAAAAGACCCTTATTAAGCCTAGCCACCTGAAGGATCCCTGGGACCCACGTGGGAAGGAGAGAGCTAAGTCCTGAAAGACCTCTATGTGCACACCATAGTACATACATACAATGTGTGTGTGTGTGTGTGTAATTTTTTTTTTTTTTTAAGAAAAAAGATTTTAAAGAGGTAGAATCCTAGAACTCAGGACATTTCATTTACTCCATGGGCAGAAGACTTGACCATGATGGGACCTATCACAGCTGAAAATCCAAAGAGCATATTGATCTGCATGGGGCTTATTAGCCTGTCACAGTGGATACAAAAGTAGCTCTAACATTTCAAAGTCAGCAGATAGTGGAGGAACTGGGTGAAAGATGAACGAGCGTCTCCTTCACCAGCATCTACCTTCCCCAGAGGTGTTGGTACCTCACAGCTGTCCTTTGGAGTGCTGTTTACAGACACACCCACTCTCCTGTCCCAGCGGAGGTCCTGGGGATTTTGTATCTTCCTCTCCCTCCAGAGCTTTGGGTTTAGTGGGCAAGTTGGATTTGAGTTTGAATCCATCCAAGGAAATCTAATCCATGTCCTCTGAGAAATTCCATCCCCATTCCGATTTCGCAATAGGCAAACTTTTCAGCAAATAGAGCTGGAATTCCCAAAATAAGCTCTTTTGGTAGAAAATTAGAAGTGGTAATTCCAGGCAGCCACAGGTCTGCCACATGGGAACCCTCCCCCACTGCAGTCCCATGCGCATTCTCTGAACCTAGGTCTGCCGCCTGCAAACCCTCCCCACTGCCTTGCGCATCCTCAGGACCTACACAGCCACTCCTTTCATGCCCTTTAGATTCCTGTGCCCTTCTTGATTTTTAAGAACACAAATCTGTGTGTATATGTGTATGTGTTTCTGCTGTATCCTGCAGAAATTGATTCAAGTTGAAAAAAAAACGGAGTTTTATCACAAATAAATACAAATTTTTGTTTGGTTTTTAAGACAAGGCTTTTCTATGTAACCCAGTTGGATTATATAGAAATGTGTAATAATTCTGCCTCTGCCCCCACTGCATGATGGAAATTGCACTGACATATATTTCTTTCTTTTCTTTGTTCTTTTTTCCTTGTTTTTGTTTGTTTGGTTGATTGGTTTTTTTTTTTAATGTGTGTGTGTGTGTGTGTGTGCGCGCGCGCGTGCATGCATGTATGTCTGTGTGTGTGTGCACAAAAGCTTGAATACAGGACCTTGTGCAAGGTGGGTAAGGGCTCTACCACCGAGCTACACCTCTAGGGCATTTTTAGCACATCCTTGTTCTAAAAAAATTATTTGAAATGGCTTTCATAAATACACTACAAGAGGAAATATCTGTAATACACAAATGGTTGCAACATGCAGCCAAAACGCCCCAAACAAAATCGTTTCTATTTTCATCATGGGCTATGAATGTACTCCCATGTATTTGCTTGATCTGTAATAGGCCCAGGCTTTCTAGAATGAATCTCATGAACAGATGAGCCAGCAGGCACCCGAGGCCTCACCTTATTTATCTAAACACAGTGTTGGAAGGATGCAGCAGCTCTAGGAATGGAGCACACTGACAGAGAAGCCAGAGATGTGTGATGAGATCCACTGGGGCCTCCGTCGCTTCACCTGGCCCTAAGCAGGTCTCCTTGGACTCTGTCCTTGGTCTTTCATGCGTGTGACCTCCACCATCTCCCGCTATGACTGTTGGGTTTGCACATCATTGTGTTACCTCCAATTTCTTTGCTCTTTTAGGTTTCCTAGAGGCCACTCTCCCACAGTGGTCTTGGGAGCACATTCTCTTTCAAAGAATGAGCCCACGAAACAAACATTGGAGATTAAAAGACTCATCCCATTCTCAAGATCCCTGTCAGATTTCACATCACATGACATCATGCTAATAAAGGTAGGTAGATTTGCCTCCCTCTGTCTCTTCAATATTCTCATACAAGATCACCCCGTTAATCAGCTACATGGAAGCATTTGGGCAGCACCCTCCCTGTGTTTGAGGTAACTGAAATGTTCTATGAAGGCTCATCTTACCCCATATACTCCCGTGAAAAGAAAACAAAAACCACAAATGCATTAGAGACATGTTTATGCCAGGGAAACCAATGGTACTGCTCCCCATGCAGAAGAGCAACATGTCAGCAGCTCCAAGGATCCCCAGGAAATGCTTTTCCCCAAATGCTTTTCACACTAGCGACTGAAAACTACAAGAGTTGTTTATGTAACAGAGCCAATTAAGGGACTTCAGGGAATCAGAAATGAGTTAAAACTTAGTCTAGACCATACTTTGTCCAGCCCAAATGTGGTCTAGACCATACTCAGGGGCCCTATCCAGCAGGAAGCAGCCCAGCCCACAAAGTCATGACCTATACATGCCATTCCACAGAAAACCCTCCAAGGCAGGGCAAAGGCCAGTTTGCTCAAGACTGGGTGGAACTCCTACTCTGTATATGCTTCCATCCCCAAACATCAGTGAGCTCCATGGAGAATGGAAATCACATTCAGAGAAAAACAACAGCCAAAAATGCAGCTGCAGATCATCACCAAAGGAGATTCGAGGGGAAGAGATGCCTTCCTGAGGCAGAGGGACCACACACCCAATGCACGGTCAAATGGGATCTAGCTGCAGAAACCCCTGGGGAAGAATAATTTACCTAGTTTTCTATCTTTCAGCTTCACACTGCTGCAGAACTCAACAAGCATGTCCAACTGCTTCAACTGAGATCCAAAAACTATATTAGAGATGGAACCAAATGCCAGGTTACTGGCTGGGGAGCCACCAACCCAGATCTGTTAAAAAACTCTGATACCCTGCAAGAAGTCACTGTTACCATTATAAGCAGAAAACGCTGCAACAGCCAAAGCTATTACAACCGCAAACCTGTTATAACCAGGGACATGATATGTGCAGGAAATGCCAAAGGCCAAAAGGATTCCTGCCAGGTAAGCATGTGTTGTGGAATGTTATTCTAAGGTATGTTATGTTTGTTTATGCTGTGGAACATTTGCTGCATTCTTTTATGTTGCATTTGTTTAACTCTGTGAAGCTGTGTTACTGGGCCTGTCTAAAACACCTGATTGGTCTAATAAGGAGCTGAACAGCCAGTAGTGAGGCAGGAGAACGGATAGACGGGGCTGGTAGACAGAGAGAATAAATAGGAGGAGAAATCTGGGAAGAGGGGTTGGGAAAGGAGAAAAAGAGGGAGAGGAGGACTCCAGGAGACAGCCACCCAAGCTACACTGCAAACCACGGAGAAAGAAGTGAAAAAAAGGTATACATAAATAGAGAAAGATAAAAGCCCAGAAGCAAAAGGTAGATGGAATAATTTAAGAAAAGCTAGCTAGAAACAGCCCAGCTAAGGCAGGACATTCATAAGTAAGAATAAGATTCGGTGTGTGCTTATTTGGGAGCTGGGTGGCGAGGTCCTCAAAGAGTAAAGATTTAAAAACAACCAACTTTAAGCATCCTCATTGGAAGTGGAGACCAGTGAACCGCAGTCACTTTTGCATTTTCTGACTCTGAGGGAAGGCGTGGAGAACAGGATCCACAGTTCTGAAAATTTACTGTCCACTCTTGTACTTTTACTGTACCCCTACTCTTACATACCTACCAGTGTGAACTCCTCCAGCAATTAAGCTGCTCTCATTAAATACTTGCTCGTCCCGTCAGACACCTGGTTGTATTTTTACAGGTGTCCACTGAAGGACGTTACCATCCTTAGAAAGTCTGCTAACCCTGAGGACATAATTAGAAAATAACTCCCCCAACCAAAGGACCATTTTTTAAAGTGATCCTCAGAGAAGACTGAAAAGATGCATATGCTGGAAGCTCATAAATACAGTTTGCGTTTCTTAAATAACGTGGACTTCTAAGATAAAATGCCCACAGAAATGTGTTTTTCACTGTTCTGGGAGTTGGAAGGTTCAGAGCAAGACAGTAGTGGATCTGGGGTCTCATGAGGAAAACATTCTGCTTCGTAGATTGTCTGTTTTCATCCTAACCTGGCTGAGGTAGGGAGTCTGGGATTTTGATCAGTGCTCTAACCCCATTCGGGAGAAATCCTGCTGCATGATCTTGCAAATCCCTACCTCGGCTGCTAACCCTTGGGAGACTGGATTGCTCCCATGATTGAGGGGACACAAGTCCTCAGACCTCAAACTGGTTAACGAAAAGCAACTGTTATTCTCTTTCAGAATTTTTGTGCACAGAGATGGTGAGAAAACACTGGGTACACATTTTAGAGGAGTAATAAGCAGTGTAGATGGCTTACTAATTTAAAGCCATTCTTATGTTGTATTTATTTATTCACATATTATATGTGTGGGCTCATAAATGCAGTCCATACCATACATGTGGAGGCCAGAGGACAATTTGTGGGAAGTTCCTCCTTCCACCATGTGGGTCCTGGGGCGCAACTCAGGCCATCAGACTTGGTGACAAGCAAGCTATAACTGAGCTATATCTCGCTGGTCCCAGATTACTCGTTTTTAAAAATAAGAGCTTAATACTTGCATCCTACTAGAGTAAGCCTTGCTGGGTTGGCTTGAAGACTCCCTGAGACCACCACCCCCCCTAACCAGGACAGCAACTCTAACTAGCCCTGACAATGCCCTGCACTTTGCCATGAGACCAGCAGCAGACACTGGTCCTCATATTTGAAGGCCAACTCTTTGACCAGAAGGCCATCCTACCTCCTCAATAACAGCTTCTCTTATGACAGAATTCAGTTGTGTACTCTGTTAGGGTGGATCCTCTGAAATCCCCCCAGTTGGCGGGTAGTTACATACACAGAGCCATCTTCAAATGTGTGCAAGTGACAAATTAAAAACAAAACAAAAACTAGGAAAAGATAAGGGAAGCCCAACACAGTTCCTTCCATCGCGTTATTTACAGTGCTCGGTTTCTCTTTCCTCCTGGTCTCAACAACAATTTGGTTCTAAGCCCTCTGGTGTCAAACTGACAGTCACAATTTTGAGCTTTATTTTATTTCAGTGGGAAATTTCAAACTCTCTGCTCTTTAACTAGCAAAGTCCAGAAGCCACTGATTACCAAAGGGAGCTGTGTGCATAGACGTAGGGCAGAGAGAACAGAGACATAAAATGGGCAGAGAGACCAATTCATGGTTATAGACAGAGATGCAAACACAGGGAGAAGCAGGGATAGACAGACAAACAGACACAGAAAACCTATTCTGAATAAGAGGCTGTGTTGGGGGCTCTGAGTCATAGAGAAACCAAAGTTAATAACACTAAAGAAAACAGTGACTTTAGGAAACCTCACCAGCTTCTCACTAAATATCTGCCAATTTTCCTTTTCCAGGGAGATTCAGGTGGCCCCTTGGTCTGCAAAGGTGTCTTCCATGCCATCGTCTCTGGGGGCTATAAATGTGGCGTTGCCAACAAACCTGGAATCTACACCCTATTGACTAAGAAATACCAGAGTTGGATCAAAAGCCAGCTTGCCCCATCCAGTGCGAACTGAGATGGTAAAGGGTTTTTTAGATCTGCCAGTCACCTGCTTCTTGTTGTGAAATGAGCTCGCAGATCAATTTCATCTGCAGATGCAGCTGACTGCAGGAAGCCTGTGCTACAGCTGGGGCATATTTCTGTGTCCTAAGGACTCGTTTTGTTTACTGCTGTCTAGGCAGCAGTAAATAAATAAATGCCTGAATTTGAGAGAAAATTAAAAACAAAACCAACAAACTCATTTTGTTAAGGAACCACGCTCTTTTTCATGTGTGTCAGTGATTGATTTCCACCACGCTGGTTTCATTCTAAATAAAATGGAAAGTCTGCCTTTGTCTTTGTGAATATCAAATAATATCCATCCTGCTTCCATCCACACTCCTCAAAGAGCATCTACAGAACGCAATAGTGGTACCTCCTCCAGTTACGCTTGTGTCGGGATTTCTGCCAAATTATCCCATGCTATTTGGGTGTTTTTAATTATCATAAAAATTTTAATGTGTTTTTAATGTGTTAAATGCTTTTTAAAAAGAATGTTTAATTATACAATACAGTATTAACAACTATAGATACTCAGATACAACAGATCTTCAGGATTTATTGATCCTGGAAATTAAAATTTTATACTCAATGAAGAGCAATCTCCCATTTTACTCACCCCTCATCCCCTACTGACTACCATTTTGTTCTGTTTTGATGAACTTTAGTACTACTTGAAAAGTTTTTGCACCCCAATAAACCTCTACACCAACACAATAATCCAAATCAGACCAAATCAAACCGAATGAGAAAAAGCCCGGGTATAATGGATGCCAGCGCTCTTGAGTGGCCTTCCAGGACCTCAGAGAGAAGATGGGGAAGGAAGACCGGGAAACCACGTGTTTGATCTCTGGGTTGCTGTTTAAATACCCAGTGGGAATGGTCTTGAGTATCTCTGAGGAGGGGTCACTGTTTGGAGGGTTTTCTTGGAGGTGGAGTCTGGACTGAGGAAACGCCTAGGGGAGGGGCTTGGAATGGAACTTTCCACCCAAACCTTCCAGACTACTGGATCCATGGATGCCAGGGTCTGGGGTGATGCTTCCCACCAAACACTATTGTGAAAATAATAAACAGAAATACAAACTCAGTGCAAAGACTATCATCATGGCACACACAAATATTTGGGCAGTAACTGTTGACTTATGCCACGCTCTATTCCAGAGTTTAGTTAAATGTATAAAATCTCTGATAGAACAAAACACAGATTTAAAAATTGCCGGACGAAGATTAGGGGAGAAAGGGGAAATAAGAGCAAGACAGAGAAGAGAGAGAAGGGTGGGGAGTGTCAGAGACCAACTTCGACAAAAGTCCCACTCATTGGGGTAGGGGCACAGGGATTAGAAAAACAAGTAAAGAGAATGAAGATGCGACAGAAAACATATGATCGTGCTGGGAGGGAGTTCCAGTGAATACTGAAATTTGCCTGCGCTTAATTTCCCATACCCCAATACAACAGGGGGAAGAAGACAAAAGACTGCTCTAACATGATATAAAGACAACTAGAACAGTTACTTGCAATACTTTGAGCCATCGAGCCATTAATCCATGAGAAAAGCATTCTGTTGTTTAAGCAGTGAACCTACCCTAGACCAAATATCATGAAGGCAGTCACTCCCAAGGTCAAATCCCCTATCTCAAAAAGAAGGAGAAGTATGCTTAAATATTATTGATCAGGATCTATCTGTACGGGCCATCTTAATGTCAAAAAGACCAAGTAACCACACCCTAGGTTAGGGTGGGTAGCCACACTAGTTGTCAGCATCTTTGGACAAGCTAAAACTCTCTGACCTTCAGACAAGGTGGAAATAGGCTCACATTTTGGGGCTTCCACAGGGGAAGGGCTAGAGGGGTGGGAACGGTTGGGGAAATGAGAGAACAGGATAGGAGGAGCACCCACAAGCCACTCTTCTGAACTAAGTTTCTGCCTGAACACTTGCTAGGAAGATTCACATATGGCCTTGTGAGTTGGCCCATGCAGAAAGAACAAATAATAAGTTATATGAATTATGGTCAAGGAAACAAAATTAAGTGACTTATACAAAACCAACACTAGAGAGACCTGCCTTCCATGATCCTTTTGAGGATACTGTGACAATCTATACATCACTGAGGTCTCACGTGAGATCCACAAATTTGTGTGGTTGCTTTTTAGCTGCTAATAAAAATGAATATGAAATGAGGTAACAAAAATAGAAATTTTAAGAGGATATTCTGGCATGTTTCCCATATCTCCTCTAACTATATCAGTGTCTAAAACCATGAGATTATTTGCAATGAAGGAGTTAAACTCTCCCACTCTTACAACTTTCTTTCAGTTTTTTGAGAAGGGCAAAACAGGTGTCTCATCTAACAAAGGGCTATTTATCCACAATCTCCTTACAGTCGGGAACAAGGGAGAGAACAGCACAGGGCCTAAGGCAGCCTCACAATGTCTCAGGGACAAATCCATCAGCCCCCTTCTGAGTCACGTCCAGACTTGCCCAAGTTTGTACAAGTATGTCCAAAAATGATAAGACTAACCCTCAGCCAATTAAAAGTATACTAGTGTAACTGCTGCTTGCCTAACCAATTATGCATGAGATGACCTCACTGTCCCTAAAACTCCCCTTAGCTGTGCTTAAAAAGAGCCTGCACATTCCTCTCAGGGTCGTCACCATTTTGTACAGATGAAAGACCCCTCATGCATGCTGGAATATTAATAAACCCTCTTTGCTCTTACATACTATTTGAGTCTGGGGTCTTCTTTCTGCATTTCCTTGGACCATACAGTAATACAGATTATATTGACCCTTTGTATTGACCCTTTGCTCCCAAATTCTGGTTGAATAGACTTTAAAGTGGGCCTGAAATTCAGAAGTATTTAAAAGTCATTCAGTTAGCCAGACACAGTGGCACATGCCTATAATCTCAGCACAGGGTGGTTTCAGCAAAAGGAGCAAGGGTTTGAGGCCAGCCTAGACCTCAAAATACTATATA
>NW_026067959.1:3425828-3495534 GCF_014885135.2 Alexandromys fortis | reverse complement strand
AATATATACACACACAAGAAGACAGTGATTTTCCCTTAGCCACTTGATGAGAATCCTGGGAAGCTGGCCCTAAAAACTGCAAGTTGTGTTTTATTTCAGGCTCCCTGCCGTTAGCATCTGCTAACAATGTGTTAAACCAGATCCGTCTGGGAAAGACAGGCTTCTTTCAACAGCCATGGCAGAGCTGTCAACCCTGGAAAGGGACCAGCAGAGCATTGTGGCAAGCAGCTGACAATGGTGCCCATTGGTTGTCCACTATCAAAGGCATCCTTCATCCCTTATGGGAAGGAGTATTTTGCTGAACACACCAAAGTTCTTCCCCAACATAGTCTAAAACAATATGTAGTGTTCTAATTTGGTGGGTGTGTCTTTGAACACTTACAAGATTTTATCTATAGTCTCAAAAGGAAGCTGAGAGCTAATTCAGGGCAAATACTCAGATTTTAAAAGTACTCAAGGATTTCAGGGGAGAGTGGATTGCCATAATCATTTGAAGTCCTCTCACTTTCTTTCTGGGGCCAGGTGACTTTATCACAGGTGTATAAGATGGCCTTAATTTTGTCCACCCAGCCTCAGCGATGTAGCCAACACTAACACTGAGTAAGCCCAAACACGATGTGTGAAATAAACCAATACTGATTCAGATAAGCCACGAATCCAATCTAGGAGCGGGGAGCAGAACCAGTCCTTCCTTCCAACTCCATGTTCACAGTCTCAGTTTTTCTGAAATGACATGGAGAGCTTTAGCGCTTTAAGAACTATCTAGTAAAAGGGAGACATCCTTGGTCAACCCAAACTGCTCTCTGCTGAGACTTTCACAGCTGGGAACCTGACTGGGGTGGTGAGGGAAAGAAGGGTAGACACATGCACACCAAAGCTGAGTCGGGTAAGTTACACACACTGTGATAAGATCACACCAAATATGCAAGAATTGAGACCCTCAGCATGTTTATTATATACAGCACAGAAGGAGGGGTTAGCTGGGCTCAGTGGGAGATCTCTGGACCAATGGAAGGCTTTAGCATACCCTGAGCCTCACCCTGGAGGAAGGCCTTGCCAAATTCTCACTGGTCAGATTCATTGTTGCTTGACATGACTGTGCCCGTGTTAACGATACACATTACCCCTGAACTTTGTGCACGTTATATACTTTCATTCAAGACCTCCTCTGCTTCCCAAAGCTCTCCCTCTGATCCAGTTCTGGTTTGAGGAAATAATACTGCCATGAATCGAATTACTCCCCTCTCCAAATTCAAATCCATGGAAAGCAGTCCTGTCTGTCGCTGTACTTGGAGACAGAGCCTCTAAGGAGGTAACTGGGGTTAGATAAGATCATAGGGTAGGAGCCTAATGAGAGACAAATGCTCTTGTTAGGACACCAGAAAGTTCATTTTCCCTCTCCATATGGAGTCACAGTGAACCGTATAGAAGCCAGGGAGAGGGTCTTCCCCAGAAAACAAATTATTTTTGGATTTACTAGAACTTGAAAAGCAAATTTTATCATTTAAGATTTATCTACATAAAAACCACAGGTCTCATCTTAAAGGGAACAAGAGGCAGTTCATTCTGGAGCCATTATGAGTGACCATGGTTTGGGAACACAGATGTAGGATACCCCAAATTCCATGTTCCAATATGGATGCAGTTTCATAAAAATCTTATAGTTTTACAGAATAAAGAAAGTCATAAATCAAGGCAAATTTAAAATCCGTTGTTGGGTACACCCGAGAGGTGGGTATAACGAGATTGGATGGGAGGTGGCGGAGCTATTTTATGTGTTAAAGATGCTATCTAAAGATGTTCTCAGCTCTTGGATTGGTGGAAGCTAGTGTTCTGCTAAGTTAATCGATTCTTAAAGGTTTTATTTATTATCATGAAGTGTTAGTTCAGATACAGAGTGGGGCAGGGCATGGCTGCTTCAGAGGGCTCAAACTAGCCCAAGATAAGCCTCTGAACTTACAAAATTCCAATCTCTCCACAGTACTGAAACCCCAACCGGCCCATCAGCTTCTGCGGACACAGGCTCCTTCCGGGAGCTTTTGTTCAGTCAGACACAGTTTCTTTTCATTCACAGTTATTCAACCTAACTCGGCCCTTTAAAGCGGTCCAATCTGCCTACAGCAGATACACGTGTGAGGAGGGAACAAGGCGCTGCGATCAACCTGTCTCAGGACAAAGCATCTCCTTGTCTCCCAAGGTTCAGAATTTCGAGAACGCTAAGATGCAGCTCAGGAGATGCCAGCAAGGCGTGCGAGCACCAAGAGCACCTGGGTTTAAGTTTTAGCACCTTGGCTTCCTGTTGACAAAACCCATTCGTTTGCTGCTTTCTTTGGGGGTGCTCTGCTGAGTCATTTGTTACCAATTTCTGACCAAAACTGTGTTCTTTTTTTCTTTTTTTTCCCCTCTCCCTTAGAACTCTGAAGAGCCCAGTACACAGCAAACATAAGTTTATTCTTTAATTTTTTAAAAAAAGATTTCAATTATCAGGGTGGGACATGTGCACGGGACTGCAGGTGCTTGGTGTCAGGTCCCCCCAGAGCCAGAGTTACCCAACATGAGTTCTGGGAACAGAACTCAGGTTCTCTACCATTCCTCCTATCCCAGAGAACAGGGAGAAGCTGGAAGCAGTAGGTCACGACTATTGATATTGATATTAATATGAATATGAATATCAGCTCACCCAAACAAAGTATGTGGTTCTTTTTAAGAGGAAGGGGGTCTTTGGGCATTGGGCAGGGTGACTGATTATGACCCCTATAGGGAAGGAGTGGCTAGCAGGTCCAAAGTTGTTCCTGATTATGGGTTTATAACAGCAGTGGAGTCCCAGATGCCTTTCTTGTCTGAAATGGGACACTGATTAGTAAAAAGGACTGGCTCTCAAGTCTGAGACCCAGTTTGCCTGATTGCAAAATCTGTTAACTCTGAATTGGCAATCCCTGCTCATCACTCATAATGTCCCCTGGGGAGGAAGGATCACGTTCATTTTCTGGTGTTAACCATGCATGTCTGTGCAGCAGCCTGTTAGAGTCTGTATATGGGGTTTATACTGTGGCTTTTCCTCAGAACTTGGAGTACGAGAATAAAATTGCTTTCTGAAAGTTAAAACTTCCACTTCTTTCAGACGAATTAGATGCAGCAAAGACATTCTGAAGAGGTGTGGGATTCTGGAACCTTCTATAAGGTGCTCAAAAGTCATTGACTCTCATTTGGATGGAGGAACACAAAAAAGGGCGAGGGAGGCTATCATAGCCTGAGAACCACAGGTCTTACCCAGGAAGCGGGTGAGAACATCTCCCGATTCATCTTTGGTTTTTGCCTGGTTCCTGTACATGCTCACTGGCTTATTTGGTTTTATCTGATGTAGTGTTCCTGAGGCAACTTTGGCGACCGTTTTCATGCCTTTGCCAGTTGTTTCTCATTGCAAATCAACATTTTGCTCTTCCACATTCATGACTTCATCTACATTCATGACTTCACTCCTGTGTTGGGGGTTACTCGTGTTTCTTTCTTAAACATTTATCTATTTGTGGAGAAGGGCATACGTGCTACAGTGCCTATGTGGAGTCAGAAGACAGTTTGGGGAAGTAGGGCCCACCATGTAGGTCCTCAGGAATCAAGCTTGAGTCATCAGACTTGTCAGCAAGCCATCTCACTAACCCTTGAGTTTCATTTTGAGAGACAAATTGTTGAACCTCATTTCCTGCCATAACAAAGGCTAGGCCTTGAACTTTGGTCAGTTCACCAAGAGGTTTTTCAACAGCCTGGCAGCCTGCTTGCCCTCTGACAGGTACTTCCACATACCTGCTTTGGCTTCAGGTTGGCGATCAGCGCCTTGGTCCATCCGTGCCCTGGGCTCAGGAGGCACTGCAGTGTTCTGCTTCACTTTGATCTTTCGCCGCAATCTGTCTGACTCACTCAGCCAAACATCTACTGGTTTATTTTTTCAGCAGACATCTCTTCTATCCTGTTAACAACAGCAAAATCTAATTAAATTTGAAGTCAAAAATATGCATGGCCAATAGATGGCGTTTCTACCTCTCTCACTACTTGCAGTCATTAAGATGCGAACAGCTGGGAGCATATAGGAAGGAGATTTACACAGAGATGACTCAGCAGGAAGCAAGTTCTTTTTTGCTTTCTCTAGTCTTTGGATCACAAGAGCAGTGGTCAGACCTCCAGCAATAAAGATGAACCACGGGCAAACTTAAAGCCAAATGCGAGTGACATCAAAGCAGAAAGGAGCCCGATGACCAGTGACCCTCCATGCCTACGGGCTTCTGTCAAATAAAATACTTAACCCACTGTCGCCTTAGTTCCTTGTTAGTTCTGGTTCTGTTTCCATAGCTTCATTTTGTCATGGTCAGCCATGATCTAAAACTGTTAAAAGAGAAAATTCTAGAAATATAGATCCATGGCCTGTTGTTCAGACCCTTCCAAATCCCAAATAACTTTCCGATTTCCACCTTCCCTTATTTAAACAAGAACTGACTCCAAAAATGATATTTAATTTCATATAATTGAAAAACCGTTCCCTCCTGACTGACAGATCTTTGCATGTCCTGCTGTGTGGCAAATATTTTTGTTTCTATAAAAATAATACATATATGGGTCTAGAGAGATAGTTTAACACTTAAGAGCACTGGCTGCTCCTCCAGAGGACCTGAGTTCAATTCCCAACACTCAGTACCATCTGTCACTCTAGTTTCAGTGATCTGATGCCCTCTCCAGGCCTCTTCAGGCACTGCATGCACACAGTGAATGGGTTTCTGCGCGAGCAACACAACCTATGTACTGAAACAAAATTAAATGACTCGTTTTAAAAAATAATACATGGTAGTCGGGGGTCTGAAACAGCATTTCTCTCCCTTCTTCTGTATTTTGCAAATGGTTCCCGTAGAACTGCTTTTTGTAAAGTTCCGTGTGAATAATGCTGTCTGGCATTTGAGGTTATTATCTGTTCTATTATTTCACCATCATTTGAAATGATATGGCAGTTTTTTCCATTCAAAATATAATAGTAGTTCCATTGGAAGATGGCTGGGTGCAGCAACATCCTGAATGCTTGCAATATTATAGAAACCAAAGCTGTCCCACGCGGGGTAAGATGACACACAGAGGGTGACCATGTTAATGGCCAATTCGTGCCGGTCCTAGGATCTTCATTACATAGCACTTAGGGAGCGATTCTTCATTCACTGACTCAGACATGCTTTACACAAAGGTCTGTTTCTGGTCAGAAAACCACCTTCTGCGTTGGTTGCTGGAGGAGCCAAGATGAAAAAAGAATCCCTGCCCTATATGCAGGCATATTTGCAAAAAATAAACATGGGCATGAAAACAAATTTTGGTGCTGTACTTTAGACTTCGTGGCCATGAAGACCCACATGTCAGAGGCTGTGGAAGATGGTGGGAGTGTTTAAATGGTGGTTATAGCAACAAGTTTTCTAAAAGGACTGTGGGAAGCTCCTTTCCTTTTCCCTTCCCTCCCCTTCTCTCCCCTCCCGTCCTCTCTCCTCGTCTTCTCTTCTCTTCCTTTCCCTTCCCCTCCCTCCCCTCCCCTCCTCTCCTCTTCTCACGGTGTCTTGTGCATCCTTTCTGCCAAACATAAACAAACAGACCCCTTCAAATGACAAACAACCACTCCAAAGTGTTTAGTAAACACAGTTTGGGGGGTAGCATCGGCATCGTCATTATGAGGTCATTCTGGGTAGACAGTGTTAGAAAGCAAATGAGCAATTGTGCATCTTGTTGTGCATATGAATGAATATATAGGTAAAATTAAATAAATACCCAGCAGGCCTGGTGTCAAATGGAAAGTACAGCTTGAACTTGCTGTATACGTCCTTTCAAAAACAAACATCCTACCCGCCACATAAAATGAATGCAACCCAAACTCTCCAATTATCCACAGCAAAAGCATAGAAAAAAAATCAAAATGCAATCCAACAAGAAGCATCCTAAAGAAAGAAGGGTCTAGGCAAAGTCAGTAGCTGTCATCATGTCTCAAGAATCAGGAGGCACTCACCAGGGCTCCTCACAGAGAGATCATCCATACCTACCCGAGTGTCCACTCCAAACACTAATCCCACCATCACTCCATGGAAGGAAGAACCCAGAGAGAAGTATGGTTAACGGTACTCTGGATTTGCAGTAGTAAATATCACTCTGAGAAACTGTGAAGATTGCCCCCATTCCCTCAATAACTAAATCAGAAGGGAAAATACAACAGTATCCAGACTATACATTCAAAGGTACATATAAATCAGTTTCAAATATGGGGTCCATTTGGGTTCTGAATTGAATAACTTTCTTGTTAAGGAAATGAAATAATTAGAAGAAATTGCATGTAGAATATTGTTTGATGTTAAAGAGTCAGTGTTGGTGGACAAGGTGGGCTGTGCCTATAATCCTAGTACTTGGGAGGAAGGGGGGCAGAAACAGGAGGATCATGAGTTTAAGGCTAGCCTGGGTTACATATGAGACCCCCCCATCTGAAAACAAACAAACCATCAGAAAAAAAAACCCTCAAGAATGAACAAAACAATTGATCAATTTTAAAAACTAATAATTTCTAAAAACTGTAATGATGGTCTCGTGGTTACCCTTTCCAGAAGAGTGCTTATTTGTTACATCCACGTATTGAGGCACTTACAGACGACACAATATGAAGGTGGTGGAATGTGCCTCGAAATTATCCCGAGCTGGGGCATTAGATGGTATAGAGACGAGACAAGACTGACCATGACTCTCATGAGAACTCATTATAGTGATGTCTCCCCTTTAGCAAACAATCAGCAAATGTTCATCACAAAAAGTGAATTATGAACAGGGCAGTCTGTTGGATATGAGGCTGACTTCATTCAGGCTTGGTCTATGTGTTTGACCTGTTGTCTCTTTCCTGTTTCCGTAGATACCAATAAATATTACTAAAAGAGAAAAATGACTTTGCTGAGATACTTTTTCCAAAGGCTCCCCTAACACAAGAAAAACCCAGGGCTGCCAAACCTGTGAAACCGAGACGGGGTGAGGAACCTTGTGTGGTGACTGACTCGCCCTTTAGGGGGCCACCCTTTCTGGGGGGAGCCCCGCTTCTGCCCTTTGCTCTCTGACACTCACATGTGACAGCTGTCTGTGTCTGCGGCTTGGAAACGATTTTGCCTCTGGAAAGGAGGCAGCTGCAGCATCCAGGCTGAGCTGGTTGCTCAAAACAATCAAGATATTTTGACTTCAGGATCAGAGTATTTTTCAGTATTTTATGAACCCCATTTCTTGTCTAGTCCAGCTCACACAGATAGGAAAGATGGAGAACTGGGAGCCTGGGAAAATGAAGTGACTTGGTCAAGGTTTCAGGGATCACGGCAGAGATGGGAGCTGAATCTTATTTCTCTGATTTCTGGAGATCACCACTGTGAGCTCTGCCCTTGTTTAGGCTTCCCCAGACACAGAGGGCCTAAATTGTTAGTCCCTCTCTTCACATGCGGAGAGCAGCGTTTATTATCAGGTGTCTTCATTCATCACTCTCCCCTGAGATTTTAAGACAGGGTCTCCAACTGGTCCTGGAGCATCACTCTCCCCTGAGATTTTTAAGACAGGGTCTCCCACTGGTCCTGGAGCTCACGGGTTTAGTTAGACTTGCCGACTAGCAAATTCCAGGTATCAACCTGCCTCAGCCTCTGCAGCCCTTGGTTTATTTGCTGGCATTGTGTCAGCTTTTTAGATGGGCTCCGGAGACTAAACTCAGGTCATCATGCTTACACAGAGCACTTTACCTGCTGAGTCATGTCCCCAGCCTCCCTTCCTTTTAAAAGATAAACCATGGCAATATCTGGGATGTTCACTTCACATAGGACTCACTGTGTGAATGTAACTGGTATTTATTCAATTGGTCTTCTACTGATAGACATTTGGCTTATTTTGAGTCTTCGATTCCAAATAATGCTTCAGTAAATAGGGCATCTATTCTTTTTCTATTTCTTTGGTAAGTTTTCCACATGGGTGAGAGATCAACTCTCTTGCTTCAATTCTCAACCCTTTATGTCCTCATTTTATTTCCCTAAGGTCTGGGACAGAATCTGGCACACAGTGGATGCTCAATAAATGTTTGTTGAGCAAAGAACTCAGTCATTTGGGCATGCAGTTAATGAACAGAAATAGTGAGGGACCAGGGCCCATGCATAAGTCTGTGACTATTTTGTGTACAGAGACTCACTTAGGTTTTCTTCTTCTTCTTCTTCTTCTTCTTCTTCTTCTTCTTCTTCTTCTTCTTCTTCTTCTTCTTCTTCTTCTTCTTCTTCTTCCTCTTCCTCTTCCTCTTCCTCTTCCTCTTCCTCTTCCTCTTCTTCTTCTTCTTCTTCTTCTTCTTCTTCTTTTTTTCTGGTTTTTCAAGGCAGAGTTTCTCTGTGTAACTCATTTTGTAGACCAGGCTGGCCTAGAACTCAAAGATTCACCTGCCTCTGCCTTGCTAGTGCAAGAAGGCGACCTAAAACATCATGACTCCCAAGCCTGCTCCTTATTATTTCATTATGAGAGCTTGCTTGTTTTTTGACTTACATAACCCCAAATGGCTTGAAGCTCATAAATCTGCTTCCACACCCTCAGTGCACACACCGCCAGGTTGGGAGAGAATGTTTTCTATTTATCTTCTGCTATAGTCTCACGTGGATTGAAAGTCTCCCAAGACACCATGATAAAGGATTACTCCTAACAGTGGATCCGTTAGATGATAGTTAAAGCACTGGGTGCTGGGACCACATAGAGGGTGAGCTACTTCTTTTGTGACTTCTTACCTTACTGTGAGCTCTGCCCTTGCTCCCTGATGTCACCATCCACCTCACCAGAACTAGGTCAGTGAACACATCACCCACTTGTAAGGTACGCAAGCCTCTTTTCTTCATACCCACCCTGTCTCAGGCCTTCCTGAGACATCAGAGTGAACGTGACAAGCACCACTGAAGCCTGGGGATGCTGTAGTTTTCCCACCGCATTTTCATTGCTCCTCTGTGCTACCACTTACTTTTATGAAATCTAGTCTTCCCTGCTGGAATGCAAGATCTTCATGGGCAAAGATCCAATCTCTATCCATCTTGTTCTTAGTTCTATCCTTCATGGTACACACTGAGTCTGGCACACGGTAGGCATTCTAGAAACATTTGCTGAGGGAAAAATATGCTGATCAAGGATTTTAAAAGGAAACCTTGTTTATTTGTTTGCTTGTTTACTCAAAAAGGTGTCTCGTTCTATAATTCAGGCTGGTATGAAACTCACAGCAATGTTTTGACCTCACTCTCAAGTGCTGGAATTACAGATACGACCCACCATACCAACTAGGAAAAATCCTTCTATTGCAAACCAAAAACACTATGTAGCAAATCTACTTTTAAATCTCCTTTAGGCAACTTCTTCTGAAGAGCAGGGCTTCGACTAAGAAAGAGGTGACGCGCCCTCATTATAGCCAAGCTGAGGTGGAAACTCGTTTACCCTGTAGTCTCCCTCAACAACCACAGAGAAGAGGTCTGTCATCCTTATGGGTGTAAGGACGGTTTGGAGTCCAACAGTGTTTAGGCTTCCCCAGACACAGAGGGCCTAAATTGTTTAGTCCCTCTCTCCACATGCCCTTCTAACGCCAGAAGGAACAGGCTGCTTTCTACCCCTCAGGAGGGATGGTGGCCCCAGATCCCAGCAGAGTTTGGGAAGGTTCCTTGTAGCCTGGCAGAAGGCAAAGGCTGCCATATGCTTTCTGCTGACCTGGTGAGGGGAAGGAGGGAGACTGTCAAACTCAGAGGAGGGAGAAGCTGAGGAATGGGTTCCTGTCAGGTGAGCAGCTCCGTTTCCATTGCTGCCATTTACAGGGAAGTAGGCTCTGGGCTGTCTGAAGAGAGCCACAAAGCAGGCAGGGCCCTGGGGACTTCTAGCCCCAGCTGTCGCAGATTATTTTGCTTCTGCTCCTGATTCCAGATGATTCCGGCAAAGCCAGCTCTTTGTTTCCTGATGCTCTCATGGGTTTGCAGGGGATGCTCTAATCTCTATTCACAGTAGGAATAAGAAAAAGTATACACGCTCCAAAAAGAATAGAGCAAAGTTTGCCTACTCCATTTTCTCGGCTGTTGAAATCTGAGACTGTAACCCTAAATTCTACTCTTTGTTAACAATAACATGGGAGGCAATATTTTACTCTTCTGATGCTGAGCATAATAATCTCATTCACGTATTTGCCAATTCAATGATAATTTGTAGCTGTCTTACCATATTCCCAACCCTCACCGCCCACCTCCACAGGGACACACTTCCTCCAAGAAGACCACACCTACTCCAGCAGAGCCACGCCTCCTAATAGTGCCACTCCCTTGGAGGGCCATTTTCTTTCAGATCACCACACCCAGTCTTGAAACCCCCCCCCAAAAAAAAAACCCAAAAATGAATGAAGAGTTGTTTTCCAGATGGTTAACAGGGGATATCATTATAAACAGACAAATAAAAAAAGTCTTAAAAAAAAAAAAAACAAGCTTTGAAAGATGGAAATGGCAAGCAAGTCCATGTGGGAGAAGCTGAATAGGAAGAAACAATGAGAGATGGGAGGGCAGCGCAGGTATAAGGCAGACCACGTAAGGTCTGCACAAAAGGTCAGCACAGAATTTTTCCTTAATAAAAGGATTATGCCGCATGGGTAGAAAACTCTTCACATTTTCCCTTGAGCAGTTGGAGAACTAAGTCCCCTTCTACAGCTGTTTGTTGAGAATTACTCTTTGTAGGTATCTAGAGTGATCACATTCATGGAATCAAAGAAAGGTGGGTCCTGCTGGCTGCAGAAGGAGTAATGTAGAGTGTCCAACCAGCTAGCATGAACTTTCCATCCAACAAGTGTGCTCTAAAGACCTGCTTCACATGGACCTGCTGCTAGCAGTAATGCATTATACATGTCATTTGTTAAGAGGGTGGGTGGCCCATCTCATGGTAGTGTTCTTATCATGATCATTTATTTTTCAAATTAATACTTTCTTTATCCTGCCAAAGCCCATTTCAGTCAACTGTTTGTCAATCCCAGGATCCCAGGGCATTACCACAATTCCAACATAAGAAAGCTAGGCCCACTGCATTTCTCTCAACCAATTAGTGGTCCGTCTAGGTCAGCCAACAACTCAAAGTCCCAGAAACAGTTTGCCATGGAGTTTATTTGTGTTACCGCTGCCCTAAAACTAATAAAGGACTAAGAAAGTGAGAAAACAAAGAGAGAACAAAAGAAAGCTTCTAAATAAGGCTCAGCCCTTAATCTTATCACAAGTAGGAGACCCACATACAAAGGATGTGGCCTGAAATTGATGGGCTTCTGCCAGAACAAGATGGTCATCTGACAAGTTACAGAGGCAGGAGCTATAATTGAGGGAGGATTTGGCCCTCTAATGCCAACCAGTATTGTTGCTGTGGACTCCCTTGGACTGGCTGTGCTTCTTCTGTGGGTAATTTGATGGCCACTTGACCTGAAGGCAGGACCACAAACCCCACTTTTATTAGATCTACATCAAGGCTCAGGCTTTTGGGAGAGGAGACTGGAGCTAACAACAAACACTCCAGCACATTTTCCCAGAGCTACAGGCTAAACCTCTAAGTTATGATAATAGTCATAAAACATTTGAGTGCACAAGCTCATAATTTAGAAGACTCGGGAGGAGGAAATCTCAAGAGAAGCAAAGCATTTTTACGTGTTTTTTGTTTATTATGCTCTTTCTTTCTCCCTAGTGTTCCAAGTTTCCTTCTTCTATCTTTTCTTTAGACAACTTCCTAGTGTGCCCTGTGCTGTTAGGATACTTCTCATGGCCATGACGGCCATGAACTTTCTTTGGTAGGTATTTTTACTAGATTAATGAATCGTGACTGACACTTTTCTTCCTGGTACTACTTCCTTCTGGCCCCATGGCTTCTGATGAGAAATCACCAGTCATTTGAATTGCTTTCCTCTCTTATTGCTTTCAAGACATTCCTATCTTTACTTTTAGATGAAAAGTATGTGTGTGAGTGTATGTGTGTGCGTGCATGTGTGTGTGTGTGCATGTGTGTGTGTTTCCCTCAATCATGATGGGAGAAGTATAATGACAGGAGTGTGAGCCAGCTGGTCACATTGCATTCACAGTCAGGAAACAGAGAGATGAATGTTAACACTCAATCCCAGCCCGTAGAATAGTGTTGCTCACGTTTAAGGTGGGTCTTTACATCTCAGCTACATCTCTCTAGAAATGTCCTACAAACCCAGATTTGTCTTCTGAGTGGTTCTCAATCCAGTCAACTTGAAAATGAAGGCTAGCCACCAGGAAGATTGTGTACCAAGGGGTTACAAAATGTGGCTGCCCTTGAACAATAAAGATAGTAACAGGATTGCTTTGTTTTCTCCAAAACTTCTCCAAAACACTTTAGCAAAAATGAAAGGACAAGATACTTTGAAAGTGTGCTAATACAGGAGTCTGTCCTCAAAGGCGCCTCTCTCACCCCCAGGTAGCAACGGGAGACCTGTATGGTTAAGAGAGGCAGATTTTCGTTTGCCAGAGAATGACTAAGCAACCAATTGATGTTATGATGTGGATATGGAGTACGCCCTGCCCCTGACCAAAAGCTTGCTCCTTAGCTGGTGGAGCTATTGTGAGATGGTTGAATGATGAAGTGTCAGTGACTTAAAGCATCTTAAATTCACACTGAAAGGTTGCTAAGAAAAGGGGCCTGAGTGGAGGAGACAGATCACCTGAAATACAGTAAAATATGAAACTTGGGAGGCACAAGTGGGAACTTCCACACTTGATCTTTTGTGTTAATTCACAGCCACAGTGCAAGCACTACTAAACATATTACACAAGCTAAGTTTAAGCTATCTTTATAATGTGTATGAAACACAAACAAAGGTCATACTTAGACTTAAGTCCAAACCTCAGAGATGTCATTATGACTATAGATATTTCAAAATCGGAAAAACATCCAAATTCTAAACACTCCTGGTCCTAACATGAGTGCTATTTAGCCTGTACCATGTCCACAAAGGTTTGTAATTTTTGTACACATTTTTAGAGCTTAAAAATTAATTATGTGTATGTCTATGTGTGGGCAAATATATGCACAAGTGCAGGTCCCCAAGGAGTCCAGAAGAGTGAGTTAGATTTCTGAAGCCAGATTAACAGTAGTTATATATCACATGACATGGATTCCCTACAATGGCAGTGCTTGATCTTAACTGGCTTAGAAAGGCAAACCTAGTCCATTTCTCTTATATATTAAAGGTAAATTTGAAGAAGAAAAAAAGACATAAAAATAGAAGGGAGACTTTTTTAAAAGAGGGTTGGAATCAATGAGAGGGAAAATAAGTAAAAACAATCGAAGGGTTAAAATTATCAATGTATATTATGTACATTTTAAAAATAGCACAAGAAACCTATTATTTTGTGCAACTAATATATGCCAAGAAAATGAGGAAAATTATAAACTTTAAAAAGCAAAACAAGAAAATAATCTTTTCATTGTTTTAAAAATGCTGATTTTTACTAATTTGATGCTAAGTATTTGTTGAACTGTGGCTTCTCTTGTCTGCTAAGCTTTCTACTGACTATGTCAAAGGTTCAACCCCATATTCTACATATTTCAATCATTATAAGATGTGGGAAATTTCAATTTTATGGCTTCGTCTGTTTCAAAAATTACTTTAGAGCCAGATATCAGTGGCTTCCTTATTATCCTGAAATCTCAGGTGTCTAGGAGGACCTCAAGATCAAGGTTAATGTAGATCACTTAGCAAGACGTCTCAAAAGAAAGCGTTAAAAGTAACAAGAATGATAACTTTAATGGAGTCAGAGAGTAGGTGAGAGAAGACTGAAGATGGAGAAGATAAAGCACTCTCAGAAAACTCCAATTATATGGATTGTGTTTCCCCAAAATGACAGCAGCAAATGGACACGTGGGAATCAGCAAGGTGCACCTGTGTTCCAGCCAGAACACAATGAAAGCAGTGCTAAGAGGAAGTCCATAGCACTAAATGCCTACATAAAGAAGCTGGGAAAATTTCACACTAGCAAATTAACAGAACACCTGAAAGCTCTAGAACAAAAAGAAGCAAACTCACCCAGGAGGAGCAGACTACAGGAAATAATCAAATTGGGGGCTGAAATCAATAAAATAGAAACAAAAAAAACAATACAAAGAATCAATGAGACAAAGAGTTGGTTCTTCCAGAAAATCAACAAGATTGACAAACCTTTATCCAAACTAACCAAAAGGCAGAGAGAGAATATCCAAATTAACAAAATCAGAAATGAAAAGGGGGACATAAAGGAAATCCAGAGAATTATCAGATCATACTTCAAAATTTGTACTTCACAGAATTGGAAAATTTAAAGGAAATGAACAATTTTCTGGGTAACTACCACATACCAAAATTAAATCAAGACCAGAAAAACAAATTAAATAGACCTATAACCCATAAGGAAATAGAACAGTCATCAAAAACCTCCCAACCAAAAAAATCCCAGGGCCAGATGGTTTCAGCACAGAATTATACTAGAATTTCAAAAAAGAGTTAATACCAACACTTCTCAAATTGTTCCACACAATAGAAGCAGAAGGAACACTGCCAAACTCTTTTTTGCAAGGCTACAGTTACCTTGTTACCCAAACCACACAAAGATGCAACTAAGAAATAGAATTACAGACCAATCTCACTCATGAACATTGACACAATAATACTCAATAAAATACTGGCAAACCAAATCCAAGAACACATCAGAAACATCATCCACCATGATCAAGTAGGCTTCATCCCAGAGATTCAGGGATGGTTCAACCTACAAAAATTCATCAATGTAATCCACCATATAAACAAACTGAAGGAAAAAAAAAACAAGATCATCTCATTAGATGTGGAAAAAGTCTTCAACAAAATTCAACAACCCTTCATGATAAAGGTATTGGAAAGAACACGGATACAAAAATAAAAACACCTAAACATAATAGAAAGCAATATACACCCACTCTCTCCATATCAATTTAATATAGTACTCAAAGTTCTAGCTTGAGCAATAAGACAAAAGGAGATCAAGGGGATACAATTTAGAAATGAAGAAGTCAAACTTTATTGGCTGATGATATGATAATATACCTAAGTGACCCCAAAAATTCTACCAGGAAACTCCTACAGTTGATAAATACCTTCAGTAATATGGCAGAATACAAGATTAACTAAAAAAAAAATCAGTAGCCCTCCTCTATACAAATGATAAAAGGGCTGAGAAAGAAATCAGAGAAACATTACTCTGTACAATAGTCACAAACAGAATAAAATATCTTTGAGTAACTCTAAACAAAGAAATGAAAGACCCATATAGCAAGAACTTTAAGCCTTTAAAAAAAAGAAATTGAAGAAGATATCAGGAAATGGAAAGATCTCCCATGCTCTTGGATAGGTAGGATCAGCATAGTAAAAATGGCAATCTTACCAAAAGCAATCTACAGATTCAGTGCAATCCCCATCAAAATCCCAGAACAACTGTTCACAAACCTTGAAAGAGCAATACTAAAACTTCATGTGGAAAAAAAAAAAACATAGGATAGGCAAAACAACTCTGAACAATGAAGGAATATTGGAGACATCACCATTCCTGACTTCAAGCTCTACTATAGAAGTATAGTAATGAAAACAGCTTGGTGTTGGCATAAAAACAGACAGGTGGACCAACGGAATAGTACCAAAGACCTGATATTAACCCACACACCTATAAACATCTGATTTTTCACAAAGAAGCAAAAAAATATACAATGGGAAAAAGAAAGCATCTTTAACAAATGGTGCTGGCATAAATGGATGTCAACATTTAAAAGAATGCAAATAGATCCACATCTATTGTCATGCACAAAACTCAAGTCCAAATGGATCAAAGATCTCAACATAAATTCATCCACACTGAACCTCATAGAAAAGAAAGTGTAAAGTACCCTGAACACATTGGCACAAGAGACCACTTCCAAAATATAACCCCAGTAGCACAGACACTGAGAGCAACTATTAATAAGTGGGACCTCCTGAAGCTGAGATGCTTCTGTAAAGCAAAGGACATGGTCAAGAAGACAAAACAGCAGCCTACAGAATGGGAAAAGATCTTCATCAACCCCACACCCAGGTCTTCTTCACGGAATAGAGGTATATCACAGCCTGGTTCATGTTCGCTTTCCCCGAGGCACATTTCACTTACAGGAGTGCCCTTCTGTGCTTGCAAAGAAGAGCCAGATCAAGGAAGCAGGCAATCTGGCATTGTAGGTTTGTCAGTGTCTGCGTTGGGACAGTTTCTCTGAGTGTATTTCTTCTGCCTCTTGAGGGCAGCCGCGAGAAGGCCAATGCAGTTTCAGGTTGGTCTACTGCACACTCCTGTCCTTTGCGGGGACACAGAAGACACCAGGACACGGATGACTTCCCTCCTCCACTCATCTTACTGTCATACTAACTAAAGCAAGATTTGATCCTTACGCTTTCTTCCACATAATGTCGAACTCTTGAAGGGTACAGAATAAGGGAGAGAAACCTCATAATGGCATTCTGTTACCTGCATTCCTGCCTAGCAAAGTTGGATGTTGAATCTTAGACATTCTCCCTACTCCCAGCATGTGGGGTGTGCCTTTCATCTTCAGGAGGGGCTTCTGTGCACTTTCCCATGTCTGTATGCCTCCGTACAGCCCGCTCGGCATTCCTTTCCATCATTTCTCACTGAGTGTTGACCGAGAAGTAATTTCTTCCACTTCCAGAAACCGCAGTGCCTTTGTGTGACTCTACACTCAGCGTTTATCAATTCTAACTTGTATTTTACACACTGATATTTCTTTCATCCCCCTTGATTTAAGACAAAGTCTTTGATTCGATGGGTCCCTTCTCTGAGCTTTGTTTTCTTATTTTCAAACAAAAAGGCTGACCTAGAAGACTCTATTACAGTATTACACAGTAAGTCTCTTTGAGGAAATAGAAGTGTTCTGTGTCTGTGCTGTCCAGCGTGGAACCCCCATTCCAAAGTGCCCACCGTGCACATAAAATGTGGCTACTGTGAGAAGGAATGGGGTCTTTAATTCTAATTATCCAATTTTAATTGCTCCCATGAGTAGCAGGGTGTAGTTTTAAAACATCGTTTCTAAATGCCCTAGGGCTCTGACATTGTAACATTCTAGAACTTTCTAAATTACTTCAGCCTCATTCCACCTACCAAACTTTGGTAAATTCCTCACTATCATAACACACATACACACAGAGAGAGAGACAGAGACAGAGACAGAGAGAGAGACAGAGAGAGACAGAGACAGAGACAGAGACAGAGACAGAGAGATTCAAAGGACTAAAATATGACTTCCTCAAAATAAACAGTAGGTGTCTCTATTGCCCAACGTATCAACTATACGAAGGGTGTTTAAAAAGCCTGCGGATAGGCCCTCTGAATGTGGGTGATAGTTGTGTGGCTTGTGCAGTCTATGAGGACATTGGAAGTGGAACCAGAATTTACCCCTAATGCTTGAACTGGCTTTTTGGAGCCCATTCTCTTTGGAAGAAAACCTTGCTCAGCCTAGATATAGGTGGAGGACCCTGATCCTGCCTCAAAGTGATGTGCCAGACTTTGGTAACTCCGTATGGGAAGTCTTACCCTCTCCGAGGGAGTGGATGGGATGGGAGGGTAGGAGGAAGGTGGGGGGTGCAGGAGGAGGGGAGTGTGGGATTGGGAACTGGGATTAGTATGTAAAATGAGGGGGAAAAAAGTTGTTTTGTTGTTTTGTTTTATTTTGTTTTAAATAGCCTGTGTTGCCAGGTGGTGGTGGCTCATGCCTTTAATCCCAGCACTCAGGAGGCAGAGGCAGGGTGATCTCCATGAGTTCAAGGTCAGCCTGGTCTACAAGAGCTAATTTCAGGATAGGATTCAAAGCTACAGAGAAACCCTGTCTCAGAAAACCAAAAATAAATAAATAAATAAATAAATAAATAAATAAATAAAAATATCCTATGGATAAACAGACATCAGCCTAGCCAGTGTGTTATCTCTCGGCAGTAAATGAAACCTAGAACCAAGTTGCTTTCATGCCAGAACACTGGGATAAAGCACAGGAAGTGACTGTGCATGTGTGATTGGACTCACGAAACTAGGACTCTGTAAATTGCACGTTTTGTCTAATGCCACCAAGACAGTTCTGAACTAAGCTCATGCCACTGTGTTGGGTATTTGGGGATGGCGGGGCGGTTCCAATGCCCCACTTCTGAAGAACATGGCCATGTGACATATGGCTAGCGATTTTCAATGACACCAAGGTGGGTGGCTGCCCAGTAGTCACTTTGAGTGGTCCTCCTAGAATCCCTCGGCTCCCTCTGCGATTCCTCAGAGGTTCCGCATCATGCCAAGACAAAAACGCAACAAAAACGAAGACACAGAACTGCATTCCATCAAGTAATTTTGCAAGACATTTCCCTAGAATAGCTTTATGTCTGACCACCTTCATATGAAGAGACAAACTACAGCTGCAAAGTCAGACATGGGTTGAACCCAGGGCAGGTAGCAGCACAGAGATGTCCAGGACTGAACTCCAGATTGGCCCATGGGTTGCCCAGCTCCCTGTGTTAGAAAGATGGGTTCAGTTATTACTGTCTGTACTATACTTTCCTTTTTTTATTTTTTTTATTTATTACGTATACAATATTCTGTCTGTGTATATGCCTGCAGGCCAGAAGAGGGCACCAGACCCCATTACAGATGGTTGTGAGCCACCATGTGGTTGCTGGGAATTGAACTCAGGATCTTTGGAAGAGCAGGCAATGCTCTTAAACTCTGAGCCATCTCTCCAGCCTCTGTACTACACTTTCTATTGCTGTGATAAAGCACTGTGACCAAAAGCAACTGGGGAGGAAGGAGTTAGTTTGGCTTACACACCCTGGGTCACACAGTGCATGGAGGGAAGCCAAGACATGAACTCAAGGCAAGAACCTGGAGGCAGGAAGACCATGGAAGAACCTACTTGCTGGCTTGTTCCCCGTGGCTTGCTTGGCCTGCTTTCTTTTATGGTCTTTTATTTGTCCAGGAGTGGCACTGCCCACAGTAGGCTGAAACCTCCCACATCAATCATTAATTAAAAAAAAAAATCCCCCATAGACTAGTGTGCTGGCTGGTTTTATGTCAACTTGACACAAGCTATAGTCATCAGAGAGGAAGTCACCTCAATTGAGAAAATGCCTCCATAAGATCTGGCAATAAGGCATTTTTTTAATTAGTGATTGATGGGGGAGATCCCAGCCCATGGTGGGTGGTGCCTTCCTGCATGCCCTGGGTTCTATAAGAAAGCAGGTTGAACAAGCTTCTGAGGTGCCAGTCAGTGAGCAGCAGCCCTCCATGGCCTCTGCATCAGCTCCTGCCTCCAGGATCCTGCCCAGCTTGATGGTATGCTGTATGAGCTGGACATGCAGGACCAACAGAAAAGTGACTGCTGAACTTTCCAAAAGACAGAATGGTTTTTCATGGTTCCTGCTTCACAGAAAAAAAAAAAAAACCTGCTAGACATTCTGCAGGATACAGAAGAAAGCAACTGGAGAACTTTGCCAAACAGGGCAGAACAGATCTTCAAATGTCCTGCTTCATGAGATATACTAGGCTAATAGGCCGAAGATAGATGCACCAACATTACAAAAGAACTTTGGATGACTGTCCAGGTAACAAGATGTCTTTGTCAGTTCTAGAGTTTTGGAAGTTGCTTACAATGCACTTCCTGTTTGCTTAGGCAATAGTATTTCCTTCTGGTGTCTTTGAATTGTTGAAGACAGATAGTTATAGTTTTCTTAGTTATGATAAAAATAAATCAGATATGAAACTTTAGGCTTACAAAACTAGGATAGATGATAGAGTATTCGTACTTAATAACTGTTTTGTATATGCAATTTTACTTTGTTAAAGTTAAAGCCTTCCTTTTTATCTAAACAGAAAAGGGGAGATGATGTGAGGATCCTCTCTGTATGCTGTGAATATGTTTTATTACCATTGGTTAGTAAAGACGCTGTTTGACCAATGGCTTAACAGAGAAAAACCAGGCAAGAAATCTGAACAGAGAGTGGGGAGAGAAGGTGGAGTCACAGAGATGCCCAGAACCTCATGGTGATACACAGATTAATAGAAATAGGTTAATTCAAGATGTAAGTGCTAGCTAGGAATATGCCTGAGTCATTGGCTAAACAGTGCTGTAATTAACATAGTTTCTGTGTGATTATTCGAGTCTGGGGGGACGGGAAACAAAACTTAGTCTCTGTTTACAGGTAACCAAAATAAAGTCTTAAATAACTTCCTTTAATTGCATGGTGAAGATCCTGAACATACTGTCTTTGACGTCCTTTGACATAGGATGCCAGGGCCCTAACTCAAGAACTCTGTGTCCAGATAACTAGCATCATGCAGTGTTTGTATCCTCTAGAGTGGAGGCCTAAGTCACACCCTGGTCTCCTTGAACTGCAGCTAGGAAAGCCAAAGAAATGGGTGATTTACAAGAAACAGACTCAGTCAGCTACAGTTCTGGAGATCTCAAGGTCCCAGGTCAAGGGAGCAGAGTCCCAAGGCAGCCCTGAGTATCAACTGCAAAGGATATAGGGGTGCTTCTGTGGCAGCCTTGATCTAAAGCCCTGCTCTAGACCAGTGACCACAAAGGCAGCCTGGAAGACCTCCAATGACCTTTAGAGTACCCCCCCCCCATCTGTGGCCTCTTCTACCCATGATTATCCCTTTAGCCAATGGTCCCTCGGCCAAGCTTTAGTTTGTTCTCCCAAACACATCTTTTCCCTCTTTATTAGGTCAGGGTGAAGTTTTTCAATTATTTTACTTTCTTCTTTTAATGAAAAATTATATCTCTAAATTATTACTCTCATTTTACTGCAAGCAACCAAAAGAAGTTACACTGCACCCTGGATCCTTTACTGCTTAGATAATTTTTATGCTGAATATTATACTTCATCACTGTTAAGTTCTGCCTTACTCAAAGACCTAGGACCTGCTCATAACTCTACCAAGCCCTTCGTCCCTGTGTAACAGCAGGACCTTTACTCTACTTTCTAGTCCTCATCAGTTCCTTCTGAGGTCTTGGGGGAATGATCTGGCCGTCCACTATCATGTCTGGTCACTATTCTCATCTCTGAGAAGGTCCAGGATGTTTCTACATTCTCTTTTTCTCTGCCCTCACCAGTGTTACCCTGAACACTGTTTGCAGCAATTCAGGCTCCTCTACGCTCATCCCCTAAATCAGTGATTGTTGTGAAATGTTATTTTAACTAGGCAAAGGTGTGTCACATTTGTTTATACTGCATAGCATTACTTTGACTGTGTAAAGATGTGTTGCTTTTGTTTATGCTGCATTTGTTTAACGATGTAAAGATGTGTTGCCTTTGTTTCACCTCGCCTGCCTAAGGCACCTGATGGGTCTAATAAAAAGCTGAAGAGTCAATAGCTAGGCGGGAGAAGAAAGGATAGGCAGGGCTGGCAGGCAGAGAGAATAAATGGGAGGAGGACTCCTAAGTAGAAGAGAAGGAAGAGGAGAGAATACCCCAGGGCAGGAATCCAGGCAGACACCAACCAGACATAGAGAAGCAGTGAAAGTAAGATATACAGAAGGAGGTAATACGCCCCAAGGCAAAAGGTAGATAAGGAGAAGCAGGTTAACTTAAAGGAGCTAGGCAGAAACGTGTCTAAGCTAGACCACCAGGCATTCAAAACTAATTACTCTCTGTGTCATAATTTGGGAGCTGGTTCATGGCCCAAAAAGAAAAAAGCCTGGTACAAGTGGTTCTCTTCCTGTGGGTTGCAATCTTTTGGAGCCAAACAATCTTTTTCACCAGGGTCTGGTAAGACCATTCAGAAAGCACAGATATTAACATTAGGATTCATAACAGTAGCAAAATTACAGTTATGAAGTAGCAATGCAAATAATTTTATGGTGGGGGGTCACCCCGACATGAAGAGCTGTATTAAAGGGTCTGAGGGCTAGGAAGATTGAGAACTACTGCTGTTAGTTCTCCCTGCCTTCCATTCAGTCACGCCGCTTCACCCTTTTCCGGTATCAGTTATAATAACGTTACAATTCCCTACATCATTTTCTGTCCCAGTACGGTTTGTGGTGCTGCAATCACAGAATACCTGAGGCTTGGAGTCTGAAGTCAAGGAATCCTCATCTCCACAGCAGAAGGCAGAAGGATGAGTGAGCACACACAGGATAAAGGGAGAAGGGAGTGGTGATGTTCAGCCTTTTATCAGGAACCCACTCCCAACTAAAGCCTCCTCTAAGGTGTTCCACTTCTCAGCACAGTTGCCTTGAGAATCGAGTTTTCAACACACAACCTTGCATAAATCAAACTGTAGTGCTACAGATGCCATCCTTGAAAAGTAATTAAATATAACCTATTAAAATGAATCTATTCAAAGATCTATGAAAACGATCAACTGGGCAAAGCAAAGACATTAATCCAAATTGCCTGATGCCCGTGGGAGCCCACTAGCAATTAGCCTTATCCCCTTGTAAGGTGGGTGTGTGGTTCTCAGCTCTGAGCATTTGCTGTTGCCAGATGTGGTGTATCAAATTGAAACAGCTTTGCAGCTATGACTTCCTGCCCAGCAGCTGGCCGTGCAAATGACTCAATACATGACCACAAAGCTGCACCTATATTGCTCGATATAAATACTCTAAAAAGCCAAATACACTCATCTATTTCTTTAAGCTCAGTTAGAGCAGAAAAATTAGCTATCACAGCTATTAAAAAGTCTAAAAAATTACAGAATGGACACTCAAAATTTAATAAATTGGACATCTGCTTTTACCCTGTAACTCATGCAATTACTCTGGATATTTATTGAACTGGCCACGACCAAAACAATATTTCTCAGTATTAATGACAAATGCACATTTTAAGACTGTTTTGCCAGATGTTCAATTGAAATATAAGGTATAAAAAACCACTATGGTCTCTATGTTTTAATTATAGGATTGATATATATCCGCCACCTAGGCTACATTGCCACTTAGTTATCAAATTTTACCAATTCAGGAACTTTTGGTAGGTAGAAATGTCATATCCTATAAGCTGAATAATATGTTTATATATGCAAAATAATAAGACAAACACATAGTTGTTTTGGGGTAGAGGAGACATTAAGCTAAGAGAAAAGAAAGGAGGGCACTGTCCCCTTCCATCTAGTGGGGCCTCAAGAGGTGCGTCACATTGGATTACAGCCCCTGGTCTCTGAGCACTGAGGAAGGATGGGAAGAAGGGATCCCAAAGCTGTACTCCCTGTAATGGCTGGGAAATAGGCTTCCATCACCCTAGATGGTACTTAGACAACAGCCACCTTGGTCACAGTAAGAGAGAAGTCAGTTTTGCCCCTGGGGCAAAGTCCAGAAGTGATTCCAGGAGGTATTTGTCTACAGGATGGGTACCACTTGCCTAGTGTTATATGGCAGGCAGTACTTTACATCAGCACTCTATGACAAGTGTTTGGTAATCACCCGAGCAGCAGGGAGAAATACCCAAGATCTCCCTAGACCAAGCAGGTCATGGACATGACCGTTGCTTACTATAATCCTCTTCACGGCCCCATGAGTCAGGTTCAGCTGTGATCATGCGTGACAGTGATATTAAATCATGAGCTAGCAGAGGCAGCATTACTTAATATAATAAGGACAACATTATTATAATGATCAGAGCCTTGATGTTAGCGATGCTGATCTCCATGTAGACCATGAGATTCATGTGGGCAGTCACTCCCAAAATGTCCCCAGTAAATTCTTAATGAGGAACTTAGCAGAATATTCTAGAAATTGGCTTAGAGAGTTAAGATTGCTCAAGTATGTCCACAAAGGCTCCAACTGCAAGTGTAAGCCCTGGCTAACAAAGAAAGTAAAGAATCCTTCCAGTCTTCCTCTAAGAATGAAACATTCTATTATTAATCATATAATTTATTTGTTTGCTTGTTTATTGGTTTCTCGAGACAAGGTTTCTCTGTGTAGCTCTGGCTGCCCTGGAATTTCCTCTGTAGAACAGGTTGGCATTGAACTCACAGAGATACATCTGCCTCTGCCTCCCGAATGCTGGGACTAAAGACGATAATCGTATTTTCAAGTATTCCTTCTACCCTACCCATTGCCTGTTTTATTAAGACTCTAATTATGTGATATTAGTTCAGTACTGTCTGCTCCACCTTAAACAGGTCAGATACATCCCCCTCAATTCCCTGGTCCTAAAATTGTTTTTCCCTTAACTTCATCCTCTGTTCTGCCAATACCTTAAACAGGTGTAAGAGACACCAGACATTCCCCCATACCACAAACACTGGGCAGGAGCAAAGAGACCAGCTATGCCAGGATGTGACCAGCACCCAGCCTTCTCAGGTTCCCTCCAAAAATGATACCCACAAACAAGCAAGACAGGAGCCTTACTACACTTCATAAATATATACATATTAAAAATGAATTTAAGTGGAGTCACCATACAATGGGGGAGACAAGGCCCTAACTAGATATCTAATGCAACCAAGTACACTCCACCCTCCACCCCGATGCTAGAAATCTTGAGTCATTGGCCAAAAGGGTCCTATAGACTCCTAAACATCACAAGCTATTGCAAAGGCTTTGGTTATCCTCCACAACCTGAAGGTTAGGCCCTATTGCTGAAGATGTCACTTCTGTAATTGAACATGGAAAAATTGAGCAGGTGCGCAGCTAGAAGCCTCACCCCTACTGGCTAGCATTTGTAGTGCTGGGAGGTATTTTGCCCACTTCCAGAGAAGAAAGGTAATCGTCAACACCAGTCAGTTAAGATTTTTCACAGGCAAAGGATCTGTATTTGGGAAAGAGGGATTTCTTCCGGCACCAATATAGAGGCAGAGGCAGCTCCAAAGTGTTTGCATATACAAGATATAAGGGGCAGAAGTCTGCTTCAAGGTGGGAGGGAGGTTAGACCTGGTCTCAGAGTAGCATGTCCATAACAATACTCAATTCTGACCTAGAGTGAAAACTTGCTAAGGATGGATGCTTGTTGAAATGGCGGGCAGACACTCACATTAGGGGAGAGGCTGCAAACTTCCCAGCTACAGACATAATCAGTTAGGGAAGTATTGTTTGGGTCTGAATTTACAGAGCACCTGAATACAGAGCAGGAAGGAATATATTACAGGTGTTAGAGTACATTTACTTTTTGATGATGGCTTTCTGTAAAGTAGACAAGGAGGATTTGAGGGTAGGGAGTGCAGGTCAGGAAGGCGTGGACTGGAGTAGAGGCTGCAGAAGGCCATGGACTCCTGTGCTTCTGCCAGAGCTGTAGTTTAGAGCTGTTCTTTTCTGTCCTTCAATAAAGGATGGTGTGGGGGAAAGAGTCCACTGTAATTCACTGACTTTCTGAACCAGGGGTTCAGATTGAACCCTGACATGAGAACAGACTTTGATGGGGTTCTCACCAAATTCATTTGGTTAGAGTTTGGTTAGATGTGGTCTGGGCCAAAAGTTTCTGTGTAGTGGGTTTTCTAGGTAATGGACTGCCCTCCCCAGGTTCCCAGCACACCGCAGTGCGTCTCTTCAAGTCACCGCCTAAACCACTGGCTGCCTTGCATGCTGCTGTACCTGCTCCGCCTGCTGGGACAGCCATGCGTTTCTGAATTTGTTTACTCACTGCATGAAGACATAGACCAAACAATTCACCCATATAACGTGTAATTCAAGGATTTTAGGTATATCATATCACTAATTTAAATACTGGATGTTTTAGAAAAATGTCATTTTAGGTGTATTAGTAATATAATTCAATAATATTAAATAGATGCATAATGATTCAAATTCTCACTACTACATTTCAAAATCTTTTTTATTACTTCATAGCAGAAACCCCATAACCGTTAGGCAATGCCTTCCTATTCTCTCTTCCCCTCAGCACCTGGTAACCTCCAATCAATCTGTCCCAATGAGGTTTCATATTTAAATATTTCAAATAAGCTGAATCATATACTTTTCCCTTTGACTGATTTCTTCCACCTGGCGCAATCTCTTTAAGGTTCATTCTTGTCACAGCATGTATGAGAACGTCGCTCTCTCTTATGGCTGAATAATGCTCGGCTGTGTGTCCAGTCACCGGCTAGTGGTGTTGGGTTGTCCTCAGCTTCTGGATATAGCTACTACTTGACAAGAATCTGTTTTGGTCCCTGCCATTATTTCCTTTGTGTGCATTCAGGAGGAAATTGCTGGGCACATGTTCACTCCATTTAGTGTTTTTTAGGATCTCCTTCATTTCTAAAACACTGTAGACCCTGGGTTAGAATTCTTTCTACACACTCTTTCTGTCTTGTCTTAGGTAGTTCAGTAACTGTGCAGTGCCCTGGACTCTCAATTCCGTGAACTCATCTTCTTTATGGTAGCATTTTTCCTTTATGCTATTTTTCTCCCTGACTCCAATCTATCTACTCTAGTTCTCCCCTAAATCCATTCCAATCAGGGTTTTGCTCCATCATTCCACAAAACTGATATTGTCAAGGCCACACAGACACTTACTGCTTGTGTTGGCTAATATTTGTGCTATTCTTTTCTGAGCATCCGGACAAACTAATCTTCCAGTTTCATGCATGCTAGGCAAAGGCTATCAACTTAGTTATATCCCCAGCCCTATAGACCTCATTCCTATTTGACATTTCTACCCAGAAGCTGCCTCTTCAAGAGGGAGATGGAAAAAGGGAAGAGACTCAGGCTGCAACCAGGAAGTAAGATCTGCCTGCCTCAGCTGACAGGGGAGGGAATGGGAGTGGCTTGTCTCTTAAAGGGACAGGACAGACCATTACAGTGAGCCAGACCAGCAGGGTGGAAATTCAAAGGGGTGAGGGCAAGTTTCTGCGGGGTTCACTGCCACCTCAGTCACCTCTGGAGGGGGCACAGTGGAGCTACTTTCTAGGTTGTATTGCAAATCAGTTTTGTTTAATCTACACTCAAATGAGAAGTCTTACACTGGATCTGTGTGCATTGATTGGATTTTCCTCAGCAGGCATTTCCTGGCCTTATCTCTAGTTCTGGATCTTCCAAGAAAATCTTTCAACATCTCATGACCAATGGCAATGGGGGTGGTCAGAAATGCAAGATGAGAAATACATTATGAGGGATTAAATTAAGGGAATGTTGGGTGGATCTATGCAAAACTGCTTTTAGCCCTTGCAGAGCTGGTTGCCATGGTAACAGCTGGGGCGCATAGGAGACCTAAGCACATGAGGCAAAGATTACCTGAGGAATCTCACTGATGTATGATACAGGTTCTTAGCCAGGCCTCCTGTGATAAAGGCCTTTACAATGCACATGGCACCTCCATTTTTGTGTGTGAGAGAGATGAAGCTCCCCACAAGCGGCTAGAGGTATACAACTATTTAGTGGGGGTCCTCTCCAGGTTTGTGGGTGAACGATCTCTAAAAAGGCTTGAGTAGGGAAAGTTACAGTCTCAACCACTACTAATCTCATGTTGAAATGTTTTCTCAGCTACACATTCCAGGGTTTTCCAGCATTGGCCTGCAGTTTGGTTGTCTTAATTTAAACTGGAGTTGTCATGACTTTGAGTCTAAGTCCATCATTGTCTTGCGATTGTCAGACCATGGTTACCGCAACTGCTCCATGACCTATGTCCTTGGGCACAAGGACAGAAGATTCCAGGGCATCCCTGGGATCCACATATTCTCCCTCCCTTATCACCTCATGTTTCTCTAATTTCTTTGTAGCATGTGGACCAATTACCCTCATCCTGCCCTGTGCAGTTAATCTGTTCTTTGCTTGTTGGCTAAAAGGACTAAACAGACCCCATTCCCCCACACACACACCTGCCCATTCATTGCAGTTCTTGCTATTTTACTTCTCCTTAGAGACAAACCCACCCTCTCCCATCCTAAACCCTCCAGACTTGCTAGCATAAGGATATGAGAACAAATTGTGCAAACCAGTCATGAGGAGTCTTCGTGGGAGGTACCATTGATCCGTTGATGAGCAATCCAGGTTGATTCCCGATCATAGCGTGTATGACTAGTGCTCCCATAAGAATGGACATGTCACTATCCCTGGTTCTTTAAGACTTTGATTCTTTTATTTATGAGTATCTGTTTGTATGTTTGTGCACATGCCCACATGTATGGTGCACATGCATTTGGGTAGCCAAGGAAGCCAGGAGAAGACATCAGATCCCCTGGAGCTGGTGTTACAGGCAGTCATAAGCTGTGCCACATGGACACCTAGGAATTGAAATCTAATCCTAAGTAAGAGCAGCAAATGGTCTTCATCACTGAGCCTCTCTTTGGCCCCTCTAAGTATCTCTTTGATATAATAATTTCATCTCTTTTGGACATACACACTCAGCAGTGGGACTGTGGGATCCTATAATAATCTGTTTTTAGTTTTAAGGGATCCCACACTGTTTCCACGAAGCCTGTACTAATCTGCATTCCCATCAACAGAGACAAAAGTGACTCTAACACGTTACTCTTGATGACAGCCATTCTAATTGATTTATTCTAATTGATTTACACTTCTCTGGTGATTGCTGCATCTGCTCCTTAGCCACCACAGACTTCTCTGAAGAAGTATCTCTTCAGATTTGGCCCATTTTTATTGGATTACTTCCTTTTAAGCACCATTTTTTCTTTCTAATGTTTTTTTCTTAATTAGCATAGTCCTATGACTTCACATTTGCCCTTTGGATAGGAAACACCTAACCCCAAAGGAAATAAATGCAGCTTATGAAACAAGTAAGTACTCACACCACAGATAAAATAAGACTTAACTTTCCAGTAATAAAACATCAATAGCTTCTGCTAACACAAGGGAGGGAGCGCAGAAGAGAGGGCAGGAGACTGGGCAAGAAAGAGCTCTGTGTCTCCTGTGTTACTGAAGCCAGCTCTTACAATAGCACTCTCCAGATGCAGATGGAGACTGGAAGCAGCAGGATGCCTCCTGCCTCCTTTCTCCCCACGGCCATCATTTTCCTTCTCGTTTCTGGAGGTAAGACATACTTTTGTATGCTTTTGTCCTTTTGCTCGTGAGAAAATAGAACTCTATATTGTTTTAAAGTATGTTAAATGTTAAATAAAAGGGGAAATAAAATGATAATGCCCCATCATTTTTAATGCACCTTTTGTCTTTGCTATCTAAAAGGCACACAGCTGTACATAAATAGATGATAGATAGATAGATAGATAGATAGATAGATAGATAGATGTATCTAAATGTCTGAGGCCATAATATGGAAGCATCAGCCACATCTAGTGACTCTTATGAACCCAGACCTGCACCAAGCAAGGTCTTTAAGTGAAAAACTGCCATTAAAGTAGGGATGTACAGGCTGTATTAACTGACCTGCCAATCATGTAAGTGCAACTGAATGCTCTCAGGTAAGTCTTACAATGTTTAGGTTCAAGATTTTGTTTGTAGCTGTGTTCATGCCCAGCAGTGGGATGATGAAGAAAATAACAGTATCAGTGTAAAATAATCTTAACTTCATACACACATGTATGCACACATGCACACACATGAATGCACATGAACAAATGCCTGTCCTTAATAAAACTTATAAAAAAATAACAGTATATTAACTGGCTCACGGACACTGGCTCATGAACACTAAGATGCTCAATGTCATCATCTGTGATGTCATCATCTCCATCTCACACTTGGGAAACCAGAAAGGTTCCCAAATGATCTGAACACGCAGCTGGTTAGTAGAAGTGCTAGGCTTAAGCTCTGATTTCAGGTTCGATCGCACCTTCAGAACTGGAACTCTGGCACAGGATCTGAGCGCGTATTCAAGGCCCTGCTTAGACATTAGAAAGGCCGTGGCTGTCCCAACGTTATATGTAAAAATTTAAATTGCATGTGTATGTTTTGTTCCATTAGATTCTCCTAGCTCTGTAAGAAAAATGTTAAAAGAAAGAAAAGACTGTGTAAGAAGGCACGACTGGAGAGGACTGTGCTTCACAATGGGAAAATATGGGCTTGCACTATGTGGGACTGTGTTAGGACAATGCTTTGACATTATTAGTGGTGTGAACTTGGGTGTTTAAACTTCATTCTTATCTTATCTACCTGGATACCCCCTTCTTCCATTGTAATTAACATTATGAGGGGAGTCAGTTACAAGTGGGTGCCTGAGAGTCGTGGATGCTCCATTACTACTGTCACTATAGCTTCTGAATGTTTTCTTTACTTTTAATACGTTTACTAAAACTGCCATACAGATAATAAACTTGTTATTATAGTGTGAGTTTTTAAGGCCAATACTCCAGTGTCCCACCTGTAGGGGGCGCCAACGCCCAGAAAAGAGACTTCCTCCCCACTCTAACCTCCCTGCACCCTGAACTTTACAAAGTCGCCTGACATTTCCCACGTACATTTTGAATAGGTGATTTGAACTCTGCTAGGGAAGAATTCAAGATACAGTTATGCAGAGAGATCAGGAAAAACTGCAGAAGCAGGGGTAAATGCAAACAGAACAATGAAAAGAATAGCAACAGGCTAAGTCGGACCTTGGGAAAATATATATGTATGCACATATAATATTTATATATGTGTATATATATGCATATATAGCAATTAAAATGTTAAAGTCTGAAAGCATATTAAAGCTGGGCCTCAAAAGAGTTTAAATGAAGATGACCAACAAGCTCAATTTGACATCACTCCGTGGGCTCCCATTTCCTTCTCAGGATCCCCAGAGCTCTGCCTTTTGCTTAACTGGTTTGAAACCTCCTTTCGCCTCATCTGAAATCTTATGAACCTTTAAACCTCCTTCAAGAAGACTTAGCAGGTCCTATCTCTGAGACCCTGCAGCTCCTCGCTGATACCGGGGCCAGACACTCCTGAGCTCTGTCACCCTTTGTGAATGGCACACAATACCAGCCTTGCCTGTCCTGTCCGCCTTCCTAGTGCTACGGTCTTGGGTGGAGAGAATTGTGTTCTATTCACTTCCGTTTTAACAGCAGATGCTCAAAAAATAGTTGTGGGAAAATGGAATGATTGTGAATTGATTAGAAATTAATACTAATCCTCAGTTAGTACAACAATGGGGGCTGGGAACCGTTGAGAAAGCTTGCACAGTTAAGTCCTGCGCAGGACCCAGGTTCAGTTCCCACCACCCACATGGTGGCTCACTACCATCAAAACTCCAGTTCCTAGGGAACCAATGCTTTCTTCTGGCCTCCACAGACATACATGCAGGCTAAACACTCATACACATAACGAAGTCTAACATGAGGCTCAGAAAACCAAATCAGTGGGCTGAACTTCTTTATAGGCAGATTAACACAACAAATACCTTTTCCTGTTTTATTTATTTGTTTGTTTTTATTTATTTGTTTGTTTTTACTTACATGGGTACAGATTTTACTAATAATAGATTTTTTTTAATCTGTGACAATTCAAGAAGGCTCTCGGTATCTTCGCTTCTGCACAAGAGAGTAGAGAATTAGTTTCCATGCAAACTGAGTAGCAGAAAGTCTGTTTGAGGCTAGAGCCAAGTCCTGGGAGGTTCAATCGAGGATGCTGCCGACTCAGTCTTCCTTACTCCCTTCCAGTTCTCCAGCTCTGGCCACTTGGTGATCTGTGATGTCTACCCTGTATCAAATGACTCTGTGAGATGCCATCTGCTAGTGATGACAGGCCACAGTGTCACAATTAGGATCAATCACTTCTTTCCTAGACACACCCACAGTCCTCTGCTGCTCAGAGGACCACCTGCATCAGAATCAAGATGCTTATTTAACACAAAAGTGTCCTGGTCCCAAACCATCCCCTCAAGTGGGTCTATGGAATGTATAGTTTAAATATGGGATATGTTATTACCATGACAATAAAGTCTGAGACCTATCACACAGAAAGAAACACATTCTACATAGTTGTCATTTAATCATAATGAGAAAAAAGGATAATAAAAGAAATGGCAAGAAGAAAAGGGTAAAAAAGAATAAATGGGTACCAAGAAGTGGAAAGAAGAGAGACTAGGGTAGGGAGAAGCAAGAAAGAGAGAGGGAAAAACAGACAGAGAGCATCAATTTAGGTACATGGCATAGAAAGTAAAAGTGGGGATGTTTGCTTATAATAAAAGTTAAAGCTAAACTCTAAGTCTGATGTGGTACATGGCTGCAATCCTAGCATTTGGGGGGGGGGGCGGAGGTAGGATGACAACCAAGTAAGTCTGAGGCTAGCCTGGGCTACATGACCCAAACAAACAAACAAAACAAAAGCCAAGCACCCAGCTGAGCTTGAGCTAGTGCTGTGAAGCGTGTGTGTGAGTGTGTGTGTGTGTGTGGGGGGTGGTTGGGAACACAGCCCTGGGGCAAATGCTCCAGCAGCAAGCACTAGCGAGAGCCCAGCCCAGGAGCTTGATCTACTCTGTTCCCTGGCACAGGACACACAGCTAAGAATTTGCAGTGTAATTTTTTTTTCCAGCCAAACTGTCCTGGGGTAAAGGATGATTACATAAGCAAGGATTTCACTCTCTATCAATCTCTTAGTTTTTCCAGAATCCTGTAAGGGAATTATAGGAGGAAATGAGGTTCCATCCCATGCCAGACGCTACATGGCTCTCATCAAAGGGCTGGAAATCTGCGCAGGGGCTTTGATCGACGAAAACTGGGTCCTGACCGCTGCTCACTGTGACCTGTAAGTCTTCCCTCACTCCCAGCTCCTCTCATTTCCAGTGTTGACTCAGAGCTACCCAGTCCAAAGCCACAATTAGTGTGGAATGGAGAAGAAAGTGGGTACCCATAACCAGCACCGTATCCTGTTGTGATATTTGCCTCACAAACAAGGGCCAGATAGTATAAGACTAAAATGCACGATGCTAATATAAATAACAGTATTAGAACTGGAAAAGACAGGGACATAACTGCACCCAGTTAACTCACCAGGTCTGATCACTTGCACACAATCTCTCACAGTATTCTGTCCCTGTTGGGTTCACAGGCATCTTTACACAATCAATGTCAATCACACTGAGTGTGTCCTATGGTTACAGCTCATTTGTTCCCTGTCACTGGTCTTTTCCCACCTTAATAGGGTATTTTAGAGTGATCCCAGGAAATTACTACTCCTTGATTATGTGGAAAAAAAGATACTAGTACCCTATAACTTTCACTAATGGTTTGAGTCATTATTTTCAAGGCAAAGTCATATTTATCATGACGAACTACTGTTCTTTAACTGATATCTGTTGTTGATAAGCACTTCCTGGTAGTCCCTGTTCACTCTGGCACAAATTGCCTGAACCAAAGATTCAGCTTAAAATTATATATGAAGTTGTGCTGTGGTACGAAATAAAATTTGCCAAGTAAAAAACGTCAGCACAATTTATGCAAATGAGAAAGGTAAGCACTGACAAATTCATCAATTGACAGGACCAAATGATAACAAGTTGACCCAACAAGTTGGGATACAGTTTTTCTCGTCTTTCATTAGTTCATGAACTAGATTAGGAGTTAGCTCTAGTTCTCTTTGCTTCTGTGTTTGTGTTTGGTTGGAGGAGGTGAGTCTCTGTGTGGGTCTATGTACACATCCATATGTGAGGCAGCAGGGTCTGGGGGGAGGAAAGGGTGGTGTGTGTGTGTGTGTGTGTGTGTTTATAGGAGGGCTGTCCGTGTTCATCTGCATGTGGGTGTGAAATTCTTGATTTCACAGTTTCACTGAAAAAGCATCTCTTCCTTTGGGATCCTAAAAGCAGGTCTTGGACCACCCTTCCTATTTTGAATACAACAGTAAGGTTTACTATTTTTCTGGAGAGCACAAAGGTCAGTCCATGCTATGCCTTTGGGTTGGCTCTTTCCACTGGGTGTCATCCACCCAGAAGGCCACTACAGACTTTGCTGCACAAATCCGAAGCAGCTGAAGACTTGGGAAGCTCCTCCTTTACTCCAGCAGAGCCCAGGTCCTCCAGCCCAGCCACCCAAAGCCACAGTGCCTGTCCAGGGATGCCCTGCGCCCCACCTCTCCAGGCTATCCCAACTCAAGTTTTTTTCCCCTAAGTCAGGAACTCCCTGGTTGCTTTCTCCTTGAAAACACATGGCAACTGGACTGCATCCTAACACATGTGGGAGTCTTAGGTAGAAGACACCAAAACACCAAAAAGAGTTCTATAAGCCCTGGTCCCATTTTGTGCTTGTTTCTAAATCTGACGCCAGCTGCAAACACTGAGGACATTAAACCCGGAGCTGAGCTTTCTCTGTTCTCTTAAGTGTTGTTTGATTTTCTTTTCAGGAGAGGCAAACCTCAAGTTATCCTTGGTGCCCACTCTGTAGCTCAGAAAGAGAAACTTGAACAGATGTTTTCCATTAAGAGGGCAATTTCCTACCCATGCTATGACCCTGAGACATTTCAAGGAGATCTTCAACTCCTTCAGGTAAATATGCTTAGATTTTTTTGTCTTTCTCTTGTAACTTTTAGCAAACAGACGGTGTAACCTGAAACCAACTACTACATGAGTAAGTGTGAGCAGGCGCACACACCACAAACCAGTCCTCACAAGTTGGATTCCAAGTGTGAGGCTCCTCAGTTGGGCAGGGATCCAGCACTTGGCCACTGGTGTTCCTTCAACTCAGCAGTTTCTCACAAATTGTTACTGTTGCAGCACCAGGCTGTCTATAGTGTGGATGCTCACCCACCAAAGGCCACCAGGAGTCCCCCACAGTGAGACACGTCTGTGCCGACACTCAACCGGGGAGATGGCCTCTCTGGGAAACTCCTAGGGTACAGTCCCTGAGATGACAAGCAAGGGACCCTGGAGCTCGGCCTGGCAGCCTGGTAGAGGTCTGAGGAACTGAGAGTCTGCTCTGAATGGAGCACTGTTAGCAAGTGGGCTAGCTCCATGATGAAGCTTCTTTACAGTCTCACCTAGGAAGCAGAAGGGAAAGAGCCAGTGTGGTGATTGTAAGGACACAGCCGCTGTGCGTTTTAAGCAGTGGTCTTTGATCATTTTGGGGATGTGGACAATGACATCAGTTTTGTCCCTACTCAAACTTGACTACAGAGCCACCCTGTGATTGTTCCCTTCGTTGGGCCCGCCTTATCTGGTACTGACAGTCTCTGAGGAAGCTGAGAGCTACCAGGAGGGTGGAGGCCCCTGCTCAGTGGTGAGTGCAGTCTGCCTACCATTTTTACAGAAGACACGTTGTAAGTGGGACTCCCCCTGAAGGTATTCAGTCCACAGAGAGGCAGACAGATAAACGACCGGCTCTGAGCTGCAGTGTTCTGCTTATCCATGGCCAAGATAACATGGGAGCACCAGGGAAGAGCAGATGGTCAGGGAATTCTGCTGGGTACCAGGAATAGCATGGAGGAAGAGAAAAGACAGGGAGTGAGGATGAGATTTGAAATTGGGGGGAAAGCAGGGCGCAGACGACAAAGGTGGGCTTTGTGCACCTTGGCTAGCATTTGAACATTTAGGGAAGTGATGTAAGCAGGACGGTGAAGTGACCAGGCTCATTAAGAGGGATGTAGAGCCGGGCGGTGGTGGCGCACGCCTTTAATCCCAGCACTCGGGAGGCAGAGACAGGTGGATCTCTGTGAGTTCGAGACCAGCCTGGTCTACAGAGCTAGTTCCAGAGAAACCCTGTCTCGAAAAACCAAAAAAATAAAAAAAAAAATAAAATAAAGAGGGATGTAGAATGTAGGATGAAGCAAGACGGGACCAGAAAAGAGTGACAGGAGAAGGGGCTCACAGTTTCTCACTGCAAGCGTTGATGGTGAACTTCATAGCAAGAATAAGACTGAGCTCAGGAGTTCTGACTCTTTACCCCGGGGTAAGGAGAGAGTCACAAGCCTCTGACAGGACCTTCACCTTCCTTGTCCCCATTCTTCCAGCCTATTTCCTCTCACTGTTTTCCTAGAGATCACCAGCCCTGGCTTTCCCTGGGTCACCTCTCAGCCCTATGCTAATTCTTGCCTTGCTTCCCGGACGGGTGAAAAGTAGCTCCATCCCCACCCCTTGGCACTCAACCCCCTTGGCTACACTTCAGGTTGTATTTCTCCCTCTGCCTGCGATGTTCGCGAGGCCATAAGCAGCTCTGTGTTTTCAGCTGGATGGTAAAGCAGCGATCACCAAAGCGGTGGGAATCCTTCGCCTCCCGGAAAGAGGCGAGGATGTGAAACCCCACACCAAGTGTCATGTGGCTGGATGGGGGAGCACCAAAAGAGACTCTTGCAAGGTTTCCAACATCTTGAGAGAAGTCAATGTCACCGTGATCGACCGAAGAGTCTGCAACGACCCAAAGCATTATGCTTTCAAACAGTTGGTGGACAACAGCATGCTCTGTGCAGGCGGCAGGAAAGGGGAAGACGACTCGTGCAGTGTACGTAAATTAAACTATCTAACTGTCCTTTGACTCTGGGGAATGAAAGGTGTAGAGGGATCTTCTAGAAAGACCGTGGTGAACAGTTGTCTTTCCTTTTTCTGTCTAAGGACCCCTGCTTGTCCCTTGGGTGGTGGCACCATTGTCCATCCCTCAGTAGACCCCCTCGGGGAGTGGTCTCTATTTCCTAATGGTCATTTTCAGGAAACAGCCAGAAATAAGGTGAAATGAGAACTTACAAATTCCTGAAAAAAAAAAAAACCTAAACATTGTTTGAGATATCAAAAACTGCCGTTCTGTCTAAGATGACTTATCCAGTGTCCTCCTTAGAAAAGGGCATATTTGGGACCCCAGATCAAGCTTCTAATTGTCCCTACATATGTCTTCCTCTGACATACTGGTCAAGAGAGAAAACATATAATTTTTAAATTTTTTTAAAGGGATAACAATGTAAATCAGTGGGTAAAGCGCTTGCTGCCACGTCTGAATTTGATCCCCAGATTCCACATAGAAGAGAGAATCAACTCATACAAGTTGTCCTCTGACCTTCACACTGTGGCATAGGAACATGTATACATATACACAGAGAGACAGGGACAGGGAGAGAGAGATGGATATAATGATAATTGTTGATTTTATTAATTATTAATATCAATAATTATTATTATTTAATTTTAGAAGAGGGCACAAGTCAATGAAAGGAGACTTGCATTCTCTTCTTGTCTTACTGATAGAAGTGATTCTTCACTGCTGCAGAGCCGCCCTTGAGAAAGGCGAGCGACTGGAAAACATAGATGCCCATAAACCAAAAGGCCCTCGCGTGGATGCTAAGAGCTGACAAGCGAGGGAGAAGACTTTTGCTTTGTTTTTCAATTTGAGAATCTCTTCTACTTGATTTGTTTTCTCATTCTGGTGTGAAGAATAATGGGTTTCATTATGAAATTTTCATTCACACACAGACCCGCACACGCACACGCACACACACACACACACACACACACACACACACTCGCCTACCTTGTACTAGTCACACATACTGTGTTGCTCTCTCTGTTCTCCCCCACCTGCCTGCCATTCCCCTTCCTCTTTCAAACTCTCCTCTCCTTACTGTCATGTTATTCTGTCCCTTCGATTTAGTTTTTGTTTCTGAGACAAGGACTTACATTGTAACCCAGGCTAGCCTGAAACTCACAATAATCCTCCTGCCTCAGCCTCTCATTCTCAATTTTTAATCTAGTTTTTACATATAAGAAAAATGTGCTATTTGTCTTTCTGAGTCTTGTTTATCATCCCATGATTATTTCTAGTTAAAGGAAACTTAAACTTTGCTTTTAAATCAGGAAAGAGAAATAAAAGGGAGGGAGGGATGGATGGATGGATGGATGGATGGATGGATGGATGGATAAAATATTAGGAAGTATCTTGGAAAAGCACCATACTTAAAACACATGTCTTTCTGTTCCAGGGGGATTCTGGAAGTCCTCTGATATGTGATAACATTTTCAGGGGTGTCACTTCCTTTGGGAAATGTGGTGACCCCAAGAAGCCTGGTGTCTACATTCTTCTTACTAACAAATATCTCAACTGGATACAGAAAACCATTGCAGGAGTTGTGTAACACTCCTTCAAAGCAGACCCCCAAGGTTACCACTGGAAGAGATCCAGCAAAGGGGTCTGAAACTTCACTTATCCCACGAAGCACTTCTTCCTAACTGTGCCAGCCATGGCCTGTCTGGCATGATCACCAGTCACCAGCTTGCACTGCCCTGTTGGTCACTAAGACTGCAGCTTAGCATTTAACTCTTTCTGTAGCAAGAGAGAGCCCTGAGAAGAGGGTCAGGCTGATGCTTTGTGTCAATTAAAAGAAACCGGTAGTCCTGGGGAAAGCTAAAATATTCTTCACTCTTCCAAATACAACTCTCAAATACCTATGGCATTTAGAGTGTATGAGAGAGAGAGAGCTTTTATTGAAAATAGATTCTTCTCTCATACAATACACCCAACCAGAGTATCCCCTCCCTCCACTCCTCCTAGCTCCTCCCTACCTCCCCTCTCCCCAGACCCATACCCCCTCCACATCCTCTTCAGAAAAGAGCAGGCTTCCAAGAGACAACAGTTACACAGGACAAGAGCCCTCACATTTGGGCTGGACAAGGCAACACAATAGGAGGAAAAGAGTCTCAAGAGCAGGCAAAAGAGTTAGAGACACACCCACTCCCAGTTGTTAGAAGTCCCACAAGAGCACCAAGCTAACAGCCACAGAATAACGCACAGACCAGGTGTAGACCCACACAGGCCCTCTGCTTGCCATTTCAGTCTCTGTGAGCCCAGATGCACTTTGCTGAGTTGATTCAGTGGGCCGTGTTCTCCTCGTGTCCTCCGTCCACTCTGACTCCTACAGTTTTTCCTCATCCTCTTCTGTGGTGTTCTCCAATCTCCGGGAGGAGGGGGGAAACACAATGGAATCTACCAATTTAGACTTTCTCTCCACATAATGTCTGGCTCTGGGTCTCTGCACCCATTCCTATCTGTTGCCAAATCAAGCCTCTCTGATGATGACTGGACAAGGCCCTAATCTATGAGTATAGCAGAATATCATTAGAAATAATTTTATTGATTTTATATTTCATTTTATTTTATTACCTGTCGTGTTTGGTTCTACCCTAGGTCTCTGGGCTATTCAGTCTCCAGTTTCTTGCCATCCAGGCAGTGTAGGGCATGGGCTCCCTCTAGCGGGGTGAGCCTCAAATCAAAAAACATCGATTGTTCATGCCCACATATTCTTTGCCCCAGCATGTCTTGCTGGAAGGACAGACTGTAGGTGGAGAATTTTGAGCCTGGGTTGGTGTCAGGTTTCTCTTTCCATGACCTGTGGAGTACCTTATCACACCAAAGAGACTAGAATGTAGGAGTGAAGGCTCCATGCCTACACCAGCTCAACCTCTCTAGGTCCAATGACCTAGGTGAAAGTTGTGGACAATGCACTCCCCCCCCCCATCAGTTTTCAGAGGGCAATCGTCTGTCCTATCACCAGCCTGGGTTGTTTAGAGATCTCCATGGGACCTCCTTAGTCAACAACTTAATCAAATGTAACCCAGACCCACCACTGGAAGCCTTGCCAGGCTACAAAAGAGGGCCAGTCTCAGACTCTGTATCCGCCATTACTAGGAGTCCTCACTAGGGTCACCCTCACAGATTCCTGGAACTTTCCACTGAACTTGGTCTTCACAGTGCTCTCAAAAGTCCCCCAAATTCTAGCTGTCTCTCTCTACCATTCTCCCCCATCTCCCCAAATCCAGCCACTTTCCAACCTCACTTGAACATCAAGCAGCCCCCTCCCCTGGCCCCAGATCTTCCCTCTTAAACCTGTTTCAACTCTGGTTTTTCCATTTCTAGAAAACTCCCCTAGATAGCTAATGTCATGGCTTAATATACCCAGCCTGCCCCAAAATATTCTGTGATGTCAGTGCACACCTCGCCCCCTCAGACAAATTTGCTGCCCCCTTACCTTGACCTGTATATGTATGTGTATGTTCTGTATATATGTGTGTGTGTATACACACACACATACATATATCCTAGCCTGTTACCTTGGTAATAATGTCTCTTCCCACTAGTGTATAAGTTCCATGAAGAAAGGACAGGAACTGGTGTACTTTTCACTATCTCTATGTTCAATACATGAATGAAATGAAGCTTAACTGCTGTCCTGTTAACAGAGGACTACCTACCAAACTCTCTGAACATCTAATCATCTTTATCCAAAAAATAACCCTGACCCCGACTTCTAACATCAGAGTAGAGATTTTCCTAAACATTGGGTGATAGTTGCCGTTGTATAACCACCCCTGCCATGCATGTTTTTGGATGAATTAATTCTTCTGTGGGGACAGTACATTTGTGAGGCCACCACATGCCTGTTCTGTTTGTCTCTGCCAGGATTCAGAAGGTTTCAGCTTGGCATTGTTTCAGATGGGGCTCCAGAATCGAACCCTTGCAGAAACAGTCTTGATTTCCTAAGAAGGTGCCCCCAGGGTAATGGAGGTAAACTTGCAGGGCAGTTGAGAAAGTGAGACACAAAAGGGCACAATTTCACCTACAGACCCAACAATGCCCCCTCTGGGGAACTGTGAACGCAGGGCGAATGAGCCTTCATTCTCACCAGCTGAAGGACTTTCCTTAGTTCTTGTCTCCTGGAAGGCACAGATTCAGCCAAGATGCACAGAGGCAGAAGCAGAAGCTAGTTATGAAATTAAAGTGGAAAACACGCTCCAGACTCCCTTGAAAAGGACTTTGGCTGTCTCAATCAATCAATATATCTCCCTTCCTCTTTTCCCCTCTCCACTCTCCCTATCCCATCTGCATTTATTAAAAATATGACCATTGGTTTGGGTATCAGGGTAATTGTAGTAGCCTGATAATTAAATCAAACTAGTAAAAAAAATCCTCATTTTTATTAGTTGCTGAATAAAAAAGTTAAATTGAAATGGAAATAGCCATTGATTGAAAATAGATGAGATGCAATGGAAACATGAAAATATATTTAGTAACTGCCTGACTCAGAGTCAACATGGAAGACAAGGGCTTTATTCAGTCTCTCTCCAGAGGCAGACCAGGTTCTGATCCGGAAAGAGCGGATCTTGAGCAGAGTACCTCTTCATACTGAAGACCATCTCTTCACTGTCTAGAGGACAGAGCAACCTTCACTCACAGAAACACAGCAGCTTGCAAAGCCCATGCCAAAGGATGCCAAGTAGTGGAAGAGGCAGCTTCAGAACATCCTCAGAAAGCCCAGTGGTTTAGCTCTATCGCTACATGGGGAATGCTGACGACTGATAAACTTCAGAAGCCTCAATTATCTGAAAATGGCCCCATCCCTTGAAAGCATTTATGTAGCCAAACTGTAAATGACAAAGGAGGAAACACCCTGCAGCCCAGCCAACAATTCCTCATTTGCTGAGCGTGTGTCAGGCCCTGTGCCGGGTGGGCATGGGCACCTGCTGTCATGTGACCCTGTAACATACAGGTTATCAGTTTCCCCCTCAGGATTTTGGAAAAGATGGAAAGGTGGCAAAAACAAGGGTGGCAATAACAGCTTTTTTTTCTAGGGTTCTCCGAAACGCTATAAGAGATAATGCTTAAACGAAACTTAGTAAACGCCAGTTTTCCTTCTCTCTCCCTTCTTGGGTAAAATTCCTTCTTAGGTAAACAGAGCATAGACCTCCCTGTGAATGTGCAATGAGTTAATGTCACAGGAAGGCAAGTTTTGTGCACAGCCCCTTGGTCTGATTGCAGTTCCTGTTAAGCAGGAAGGGCAGAGTGTGAGGTTATCTCTTCTCTATCCAACAGAAACCAGCTAAAGACACACCTTGTCTCTGCAGCCTGGGATGGAAGAGTGAGAAGCCATAGACTGGACCCAGAAGTGCTGACTGCCTCCACCCCTGACTCTCTGTGGAGCTCAGATGAGGCCATCCAAGTTCCCTGGGTCCCATTGCCAAATTCCCACAAATTGTCAGTGAGAGAATAACCAGAGAATAATCATCCCCCAAATAGGCCAGGCAGTCATTTCTCTCACCTACACACACACACACACACACACACACACACACACACACACACACACACACACACACACACACACACCAGGCTCCACCCCAGTGTGGGCTTTTGTACTCCCACACATATCCACCACACACATATGCACACATGCATTCTCAGCCCCACGGGCATACACTCGCCCACAAATTGGGGGCTTCTTTACATCCTGCAGGCAATTGCTCAGGAAATCCTGTTCTGGTCACCCTTTACCTCACATACCACTATTATTTTCCATTCTAGCACTCCACTGTTTTCTTTTATGATATTTAACAACTTAAAATTCTTACATATATATAAAACTTCTTCCTCACTAGGAGCTGGAAGCCATAATGGCACTGCTAAGTTTAACACTTTCGCTTCTTGTCCTTGACATCTAACATCCTATCTGACACATACACACGTTCAGTCAATATTTGTGTGACTGTTGAATCATTATGATTTTAATAACTTTCCCCAACAGTCAGTTCACTACTCTGCTACGCGGGAGTAGATCTGCACCTTCAAACGCACATAGAAACAGGCACTGACATTGTGAAAAATATCAATTCACCGAGCTCTACATATTTCCCAAAGGTTTCCCTACATGAAATTAAATTAAATTAAAGTTATTAATACCTCTGTCATTCCATCCAGAGTCTTTGAGGGTTACAAAGATGTTAAAGTCCTGAATCACAGGCATGAGCTTTCTAGTCTTTCACATAGAAAGTCTAGTTTCATCACTGGCTACGGAAATGGGCGAAACTGTTCTCTTTATGGAGGCAGGCTGCTCCACTCACACTGTGCAATGGCCCCCTTGCATATCGTACTAAACCCGCATTCGCTACAGGTTTATCCCTGAAGTTAAAGTATCTTAGTGTTTCTGCTGCTGAGCAAAGACATTCCTGAGAGAATTTGTTTGTAGTCGTTTGTGTTTCCTGAGAGCTCCTGGCAGTGAAGAACGTGGTAGTACCAGAGCAGTTTGGTTAACTGCCCTGGTGTGTTCTAAAGCCCTGGAATTGTGAGCCATCGGTGATTTTGTACAATCAGTACAGTTGTCAGCATAAGAGCCAAAGGCCAACATCTTAGTATTATTATGGAAATAGTTTGGAGTGATTGCTCAGTGGTTACAGAGCTTGTAGCACAGTCATGAGGACCCAAGTCCAGGTCCCAGAAATTCCCATAAATGCCAGGTGGGTAACACGGCTCACTTTTTAGTCCAGCTTCAAAAGATGGAGACAGGGGCTCCCTAGAGCAAACTGGTTTGTAGTCAGAGGCTACCCATTCGTTTCCCTGCCGCCCAGACCCGAAATAATCACACACACACACACACACACACACACACACACACACACACACACCTGTATTAATTGCAATACTGTTTGGCCAATAGCTTAAGCTTATTTCTAGCTAGCTCTTATATCTTAAATTAACCCATTTCTATTATTTTATAGTTGGCCATAAGGCTCATGGTCTACTGTAAGGTTCTGGCTGGCTGGCTCCTTTCACTGCTACACAGCATCTCTCTGAGTCTGTCTACTCCCCCTGTACATCTTTGTTTGGAGCTTTACTCTGCTAAGCCATTGGCCTAAAGCAGCTTCTTTTTTAACCAATGGCAGAGGGGAATTCCACATCACTGATTAGCAGGACTATCCGTATCAGAGACTTCCTGATTTCATTGACAGACCCTACCTCAATGACTAAAGGGGAAGAATAGTCGAAGAAGATTCCTAACATCTGTCAGACCTTCACATGCTAGAGTGAGTGCTTACACATACATACATACATACATACATACATACATACATACACACACACACACACACACACACACACACACCCTGGAAAAGCAAGAAAATAGTTTGATCTCACAGACCCCTGAAAGGGACTCAGGATACCATACAAGTTTAGAAATCACACATTTGAGGTCTACTGACTTGTAATATTACAGTAGGCTCACTCATAGAAGAATACATTTAAATGTTCATAGAATGGAAAGAAAATTTGCACACAAAAGTTTTGAAATTTGTATCTCATTGTGAAAACCATATAGGAATTATTAGAATAAAGTTAATGAATTCACGTTTTTCTCTTTTCTTTTTTTCTTTCTTTCTTTTTTTGGGGGGGTTTTTGTTTTGTTTGTTTGTTTGCTTGTTTGCTTGTTTGTTTTTCGAGGCAGAGTTTCTCTGTAGCTTTGGAGCCTGTCCTGGAACTAGCTCTGTAGACCAGGCTGGCCTCGAACTCACAGAGATCCACTTGCCTCTGCCTCCCTAGTGCTGGGATTAAAGGCATGCATCACCATGCCCAGCTTGAACTCACATTTTTCTATTTCAGTGAGATCACTGTGTTCAGGATGATACATAAATGACACTTTTCAACTTCAAAGTGTTTACAAAGCTATAGTAATCAAGACAAGTGGGACTAACCTAAGAAAAGGCCTACACATACATCCTGTGGGACTGAGACCTTAGAAATAAACCCTAACCTTTATTGTCAAATGATATTCAACAAGAAGTAAAATCAACTCTTTCAGGGAAAAATAGTCTCTTGAACAAACTAATGCTGGGATAATTGAACATTCACAAACAAAAGATGAAAATGACCCCCTCCCTCAATCAATGCACCCAATCTCACTCCAGCCGGGAGCTGGAGAAACGACACAGCAGTCAGCAGCACACACGGCTCTTACAGAGGACCTGAGTTCAGCGCTCAGCATCTCACAGCTGCCTCCAGTTCCAGAAGACCCAATGTCCTCTTTTAGATACACAGACATACACATATACACACAATTATAAAGCTAATATAAATATTGTAAGAAAAAACTCAAAGTATAACAAAAACATTAACAATGGGTTTAAATATTAGAACAAAGCAGATGACCACACTCAAGAAAATGTAGATAGGGAGGAACAGTGGTGGCATGCCTTTCATCTCGGCACTCGGGAGGCAGAAGCAGGTGCATCTCTGTGAGTTCAAGGCCACCGTGCTCTACAGAGAGAGTTCCAGGACAGCTATGGCTACACAGAGAAACCTTATCTGGAAGGAAGGAAGAAAGGAAGAAAGGAAGGGAGGGAGGGAGGGAAGGAGGGAGGGAGGGAGGGAGGGAGGGAGGGAAGAAAAGAAAAGAGAAGGAAGGAGGGAGGGAGGAAGGGAGGAGGGAAAGGAAAGGGAGGAATGGAGGAAGGGGAGAAAGAGAGAGAGAGAGAAAAGGTAAACGGAAGCTCCTACAATCTTGGGTTAGTGGATGACTCTCTAAATATGACATCCAAGGCACAAGTGATAAAGAGGTCTGATTGGTGGAATTTCACCACAAAGTAAGAACTTTACACTTCAAAGTGCAGCCACAAGAAAGAGAAGAGACAGTCACAGATGTGGAGAAAATATTCACAAATCCTACTGACTATGAGGGACTTGCATTTGGAATATTTGAAGAATGCTTCTTTCATTAATAAAAAGTAATTTTAAAACAGGCAAAGGATGTAAATCGACATTTGGCAAAGACATATGAATGACACATGAGAAGCTCAACATCACCAGTCAAGGGAGAAATGCAAATCAAAACTGCAGCGAGATGCTATTTCACACCCACTACAAAAGAAATTATCAAAAGAGTAACTAACTATATTAGCAATGGTACAGATAAGTTAGAGCCCTTGTTGTGTACTGGGGAAAGTCTAACGTGGTGCCTTCACTTCAGAAAAATCGCTTTAAAGTTCCTAAACAGCTAACTCCTCAGTTACTATGCAATTACTCAGTTACTTGGTAATGCGCTAAAGGCACAGACCCTCAAAAAGGGAAAACAGGAGTTCACATTTAAAAACTATACACGTGTTCAGTCACTCAAGAGTAGGAAGAGCCAAGTACCCATCAACTAACGAATGAATAAACAAAACCTGGTTTGCCTATGTAGTGAAATATTGGCAATAAAATACTGGCAGGCATTACAATATGAATTCTCAAAAGCATTGTACTAAGTGAAAACAATTAGTTGCAACAGCAACAAAAAAAAACTTCTTTATGTTATATTATGACGCTTACCTGAAATGCCCAGAACAGACACATCTATAGAGACAGAAAGTAGATTAGAGGGGACCTGATGGAGCATAAAGGGTTTGTGGGGAAAATAAAAATGTCTTACAGTCAGATTATAATGGTGACTATACAACTCTGGAAGAATGCATTAAATGAGGGGCGTAACAGTGCATGAATTACACCTTACCAGGCAATTAAAAGCCGAACTAAATGGACAAACCATGACCACAGTGATTTAGAGTCAGGGACTAACCCAGTCATAAACCGTTTCTCATGCCGGAGTGGAGTTGTGGAAAGAAAACACAACTCACACGACTGTATCGGGAGGGAGTTTCAGTAATCCTTTAAGAAATGCTGAATTCACATCCTGAAAATCACCCGGTTTATTCTCCAAACAGCTTTTATATCAAAATATAAACTGAGGGGGAAGTTCATTAGCATTCTCTTTCCTAGGTTGTGGTTGGGGGCAGGGATTACTTAGGTCATGTCTTTCCTATCTATGCCTAGTTTGTCACGTAGACTGAAAAACACCTCCTAAGTTACAATAGAAGGAGCAGAATGACATTAGCATATCCTAACCACTTGCTTAGGGTGGCATCAGGCTGTCTCACTATCAAAAGGCTAGGTGAACACCTTCTGTGTGGCAGGTGCAAATTGTGCCTTGAAGGTCACTCAGAATTCTGACCACCAGACAATGTAGGAACATAGTCCTGTATAACTCGGGCCCTACAATTTAGAAACAAAATTAACACTGTCTCCTTTATCACTTGGTGCAAGTGTGACTTTGAAAAAAAAAAAAGTGAGAAGAGAACTCTTCGCCAAAACCAGAAACATGGTGTCTCACTGCTGTTACTGAAAATGATAAACCCTGGTACACTCTGAGAAAAAAAGAACCACAGGTGTCTCAGCAGGGGTCCTTTCTAACATCACTCACTGGGTCTGAAGTCACGAGAGTGTTAACTGTGGGGCTGTGTGGTTTAACACCAGTTGTCCTAGTGGCTGTGGGCCTCACTGTCAAGACCACTTCCTCCGCTCAGACAGAGAGCTCAAGACATTCTTCTAGAAACTGAGCCAGCACTGTCCTCCCAAGACTGGACATGTGTTCCATCTGTCTTAGGAAAGCAACATACCCCAGAGTTGGGAAGAAACAACCTAGCTTCTGCTTTCCTTTGATACGGAGGCAGGAACTTCTGTTCGTAAATCTTCCTCTGCACTTCCACTTAGGTTTTTCTTATCAACCCTTAAAACCCAAGAAAACAGCTAAAAAGAAACTTGTCTGGTGACCAATTTTAGGACATTTTTTAAAAACTCCAAGTAAGTGTGTGTGTGTGTGTGTGTACATGTGTGTGTGTGTACATGTGTGTGCATATATGTGAAGAGATGGGAGGTTGACCCTGGACATCTTCCTCAAGCACTTCCCACTATTCTTTGAGACAGGGTCTCTCACTAAACCTGCAGCTAGATCTCCCTGTCTTCCTTTCCAGTCCTGGGATTACGGGCACCCACTGTTGCATCCAGACTGTTAAGTACATTCTGGGGGTCCATGCTTGAGTCCTCGTGTTTATATGACAAGCACTTGACCATTTGGTGCACCTCCCTGACACCTAAAACTCCACAGCCTCCTCCCCACGATGCTCCCCTTCCAGTCCCTCTCACTCATTCCCCTCCTCCCACCCCGCATTCCCCTCCACTTCAGCCTCCATCCAGAAAAGGGCAGGTCTCCTATGAGTGTCAATAAAATGTCACATATCAAGTTGCAGTAAGACAAAGCACCTCCCTTTAAGGCTGGACCTATTAAGGCTGGACAAGGAGATCCAGTGTGAAAAGAAGGGTCCCAAAAGTCAGTAAAAGAGTCAGAGACAGCCCCTGTTCCTACTATTAGGAGTCCCACAAGAGGACCGAGCTCCACAACTGTAGCATATAAACAGAGGGCCTAGGTCAGTCTCGTGCATGCTCCCTGGTTGTCGGTTCAGTCTCTGTGAGCCTCTATGAGCCCAGGTTAGTTGATTGTGCGTGAGCCTTACCATGGTGTCCTTGACCCATCTGGATGCTACACTCTTTCCTCCTCCACAGGATTCCTGAAGTCCACCTAATGTTTGCCTGCAGGTCTCTGTACCTGCCTCCATCAGTTAGTAGATGAGGCCACTCTGATGGCAATCTGCTCACAGAAGAGGCTGGTTCAGGCTACTTATCCGCTGTTGCTAGGAGTCTAAACTGGGGTCCTCCGCATAGACTCCTGGAAGATTCCCCTGAGCCAGGCCTCTGTCCAACCCCAAAATGCCCCCTCTCAGTACATCCCCCCCCCAACACCGTGCCTCCCCTATCTGATCGCTCATGTAAAACTCTGATTTTGAAGTTTTCACAGGGCTTCTACTAATGGATACTGACAATAATATTGCAGGTGATGAGACTATTCCAACCGAGTCATTTCTAGTCCCTTCTTATGAACTATATTCTAACGGCAACAAGGTTCCCATCCCCTCAGCTATCAGGTAGGAGGACAGGGCCCTCCCCACCCCTCAGCATTCACACAGTCAAACACGCACATCCTCCTCCCCATTCCCCAGCCCCTCCCCACCCCTGATGAGGGATCATGTCTGCTTTCCTCTTGTTTAGTTTCATTTTCCAACTCTACACCTAGAAATTTGAAAGAGAAGAAATGAAGCCACATCCTTTGTACTCTCATATATATAGTGAAAAGAAACAAACACAGAGCTCCCTGTTGACTGATGTGGGAAGAGCCGCAATGAAGACCTTCTGTGCTCCTCAGGTGTCTTCTCTGGCTGCTGTCATTTTTCTTCTGCTAATTCCTGAAGGTAAGACAGGCTCACGCCATTTCCATCATAACCATTATAGAGTGGATTTTTGTGATGCCTTAACAATGGTGCCTTATTTATAATATTTATTTATAATATTATTATAATAGTTATTTATAGAATACCCAAAGCTTGGGGGTAGTCAGCATTTGCCTTATAATCAAGTTCATTTTAGAAGAAAAAAATGTTTATTTGTAATTTCTTTCCAAAGATTAACAAAACCACCAATTGGTGGTGGCTGCCAATTTATAGCTTAAATTTTGCTTTAAAAGATAATGAGAAAATGAGCAAACAAATGAATGAAAGGCCCCTGAGTTGGGAAATCAAGCTCTAGCTTTCAAGAAAGGAGGTAGTGGTGGGGCTTCTGTTCTTTCTCCAATATTATACAGACAGCTTTGAAAAGCTAAGCTGAGTCAAAGCTAGACACTGGCAGAGGCCAATGAGAACAGGCAGGTGCTTCTCGTTAGTTCTCTTTGTTAGTGTTTGCCTGACAAGTCTTCTGGACTCTGAGGAAGACCTCTCACTGATTCCTCGGGAGAGCTGTAGTATTTTCCCTTTGGCTGCTCCTTCCACTTAGTAAGGAGGGACCAATATTCCTGTCTGAGTGGACGCACCATGTACCCTGCGGACGCCATCGCATCTCTTGCCCTGACACTGGGAGAGCTTCTCCAGGTTCCCTGAAGAACCCGCCAGGAGAAAATGGGGGGAAAGGGAGGAAATAGCTGGCAAACACAGAGGCAGCCATGATTTCTCCTAGGACCCATAAGCTTTTAGAGGTAGAAGTGGAGGGCAGGAATTCCAAAAGAAGTTCCAGAGGCAGTCTTATACCCGGCAATGAAGGGAATTTTAAAACAAGATTGAAGATGTTTGGGAACGAAACTGGTCACAAGACCAGCACAGCACAGCCCACAGTCAGAGAGCACGCAGTGATATTAAATCTCCCAAACCATGAGATTAAAGCAGATTTTCTTTTTCTCTCTTTCTTTCTAATCGAGTTTTGTCTTTTTAAATCCAATTATATATATTCTTCAAGGGAAAGCATAAAAGCAGCTTTTTTCCTATTACACTCTGTTTTCTGTGTTCAGAAAGAGCTGTGTGGACCCAAAAAGGGAAGAAACAAGAAAGCAATGCTTCGTATTTGGGACTAGTCGGAATAATCCGGAAGACTTTTTAAACACAGAGTCTGAACATCACAGAGCTCCTGCCTCAGGCATTCTCCTAAATCTGGTTCTAAATGGGGGCTCTGGTGATCTTCAAACCCTTTCCCCTGCTCTCGTCCTTCCCACAAACCTTTTCAAGTCTGGTTAGTAGCAGACCTGGCCTTGTGGTCAGGTGTGTACTCAGACACAGAGCTTTACCAAAGAGAATGCTCTCGAATTCACGATCCCTGCTGTCCACAGACACTCCTTTGCAGTCTAGCTTTGTAAGAGTCACCCCAAGGAAACTTGGGATGAAGCCAAAACTCTTTTGGTTCTGTACAAGTCTGTTTCTAGAGCCTGAAATTCTGCCTTCCCTGTTCCCTTCCGGAAAGTGGATTGTGTGCCTTCTTTCCCTGACTCTCGCCCTCCTCAACCTGATAAGAAGCTCCAGGCCTATCACTGATACTTGTGAATTTGGCGATTAGTTTGACTTATTTGTACAATAAGAAGTGTTGATCCCTACTCAAGAAACCATAACTCTCGGCCAACAGTCAGAAGGGTTTTAGGAGAATGCACGAATATCTTGTGTAGAAGTTGAAAAAAAAGGAAACTCTGCCCCAAGGACACAAGAGCCTCTCCACTGTCACGCGCACTGGCCTTGTGCCTATGTGTGTCTCTGTCTTCTAACCACGTCTACCATCCTGGTCCAGCTCATGCAAGTTTGAATAAGGTAGATTATAAAGCTATAGCACCTCTGCTCCTTTTCTCTCTACTCATTATAGCTCATTTGGAAAGGGTTTAAACTACAGCATGTTTTGTCCGAAGATTGAAGCAGAACCTCAGGTGTGACCAGTGTTGTTCTCTCCACTGGCAAATGAGAGTAGTGCTCTTCATACCTGAAATCTCACCAAATGAGCTAAGTCTTCATTGATACAAGGGGTCCCAGATACAAGGCGGTAGCATCAATTTGTATACTGTGTTTTTGCAAGGCCTCCGAGTGGAAAGGGAAAGTGACAAGCTTCTACAATCCATTCCCATTCCTCTTCTCCAGTAAATACTCATCTGGAAGGGAGTAGGGACAGTGAAGACTACATCGACGCCAGCAACTCCTCCAGAACTGCTAGTGCTATTAACCACTGCACAGTTCTCTGCCCTTGGCAAAGCCTGAGCTCTGAAGCTACAACTATAACAGATTTCCAGCAGAATAGTTTCTGGAACACCAGTGATGGACCTCTATGGATGTAACAGCAGGGACTTCTCAGGAGGCCCAAAGGGCCAAGACATAGGGTCAGACATCGGGAGGTCTGCATAGAGGAAAAGAGGAGGGTAAACACGGGTGATACCAAATTTCCACCAAATTCAAAAGGCATGCCTTGTCCCAGAAATATGGCTTTCCTGAGGAGCTATTTGGAGTGGGCACTGACCTGAGTTGCCTTTTTCTATTGACCAGGTGGCTGTGTAAGAATCATTGGAGGAGATACAGTGGTTCCTCATTCAAGACCTTACATGGTCCTACTTAAACTTGGTAAAAACGGCATCTGCGGTGGCGCTTTGGTTGCGAAAGACTGGGTGTTGACTGCTGCCCATTGTACCATGTAAGTTTTTTGGGTTAAAGTTTTGTAGAAATATTCTAATGAGGAGAAACAATAACAATAAAAAGGCCACATATCGCTAATACATGGGAAAGTCATTAATTTTGTCATATATAAGTGAAGTCTTTGGCAAGTCACATTGATCTGAAAGGAAGTGAAGCCCAGATTTGTCACAAGGAGCCAAGTCAATGAGAACATAGTGTCTAAGAGCTCTGTCTGAAGGTCCCCACTAAAAAGAAAAAAGAAAAACAGAGATCATAGGCTTGGCGGGCAGAAAAAGGTAGAAGTGGACCTGGGAGGAAATAGGGGAAGAACGGGAATGAATGCATATGATCAAAATACATCACATAAGAGATATTTTTAAAGAAAATAGAGATAATAAATGGGTTTGTTAAGTGGAACTAAAATCACTTTGGCTATTTTACAAAGGGAGGAGCACTCCCGAGAATGAATAAGCTAGTGAACTGGGATAAGGCAAAAATACCAGTAGGCCACTAGACCCCTGACCCTATGTGGGTCATTACACAGTGCCCACCTCTCCAGTTTCTCTAGAGCATATTCCATTTGCTGGGTGAAGCCCATGTGAGAAGGGTTTCTGGTCCTTCCCTGCCAAATGGCTTCTTTCACCTCCTGTGCCTATGCTCCTGCCACAACGCTCCATGGGCAACATGAGTTCCATCTCATTGAAGCTAACTAAAATTACAAATTTACTTCTTTGGTCATGCACCAAAGTCCTAGCAGCTACATGTGGATTGTGGCTATTGGCCATGAAATTTATAGAGCATGGTATTATCAGAGCATGCTCTGAAATGTACAGTCATGATGTCTTACGTGAGACCAGCCTCAGCTGGGACAGAGGAGAAAAGACAATGTGAGGATTGCTCGGTTTGGTGTATAATGGGCTGTGAATGACAGGAACCATAAGCATAAACACACTGGGAAATACCTGCACCCTGTGTGGCATGTGCGTGGGATCCCTGGCTAAGCCCTCTGCTTCTGGAAGCTTTCCTATCTGAAACTGCTCTCTTACAAAAAGATCTGCCAGGAGCTGCTTCCCAGCCACCAGCTGCCTTTGTTTCCTGCCTCTGGATCTCCTGGGAGCTTTGCTTTTCAGGGATTTGCAGCCTAATCCTGTACCACGGCTAGTCTGGGAGAGAAAAGAGTGGAAACAAACCCAAGATTTGGATTTGCTGCCATGAACTTCTCTCATTTGATTTTTCCTTAAACCTCAGATATCTTGTTATAAATAAGCTGTTGGAGATAACAAGTGTGATGGTTCAAACGTCATTTGTCCCCTCAAAAGTTCATTTGCTGGAAGTTTGGTCCTTAGGGTAACCACACTGAGAGGTGATTGGAACCCTTCATAGATCATGGGGGCTCCATTTTGGTGACAGGGTGAATGTAGGCTTCAGAGTTAGTCAGTTGCCATGAAGGGTAGCTTGGTATAAATCAAGCTCAGTTTCTGGTCACTCTTGCTTCCTCTGTCACTCAGATGATCCTCTTCACACATCCCTCCTACTTTTCTACCATGAGCTGATGTGTCCTAAGTCCCTCATGAGAAGCCCAACAGATGCTGACACCGAGCTCTTGAACTCTGAAACTGTGAGCCAAAGGAAACCTCTGTTACTTATAACACATCCAGCCCTGGGTGTTTTGTTAAAGCTTCATAAATATAAGACAGAAATGATAACAGATTCATAAAAATCTTACCCTACAAGGCAGGCATATTTTTCCAAGCTACAAAATTTCTCCAAAATCAGCATTTACATCAATGGCATATTGAAACTGTTCAACACATATTACAACCAGTTCCTGATTAAACTAATAACTAGTATTGTGTCTATTACAGGAAAAAGAGCTACCAGGTCATTCTTGGAGCTCACTCAAAAGACAAGGATGAACCAGAAAAACAGATATTATCTGTCAAGAAAGCATTTCCATATCCATGCTTTGACAACCATACACATGAGGGTGATCTGCAGCTTTTGTGGGTATGTACCTTCGGTGGTCTGTTTCAGTCACAGAACCTTCGAAAGTCTCGCCACTTACATGAACGTATGTTCCTAGTCCCCCACCTGGTACAAACAAAGGAGCCCCACAGGGAGAGGTAAGAAGTTCAAACATTAATATTCATTGCAGTCGGCATTTTCGTTGGGCCACTAACCAGCTCCCAAATAAAGACATAGAGACTAATTATTAATTATGAATGCTCAGCCTTAGCTTATGCTTTTCCACTAGCTCTTCTAAGTTAATTTAACCTATTTTTCTTCATCTACATTTTGCCTCCAGGCTTTTTACCTTTCTTTCATTCTGTTTCATTTCATTCATGTCCTACTTTCCTGCTTCCTCTATATCTGTATGGCTGACCTCTGGCGTCTCCCTGGTGTCTCTTTTTCTTTTTCACTAGAGCCCAAATTCCTCCTCCTACTTACCCTCTCTTCCCAGAAGTCCCACCTATACCTCCTCCCTCGCTGTTGGCTGTTCAACTTTTTATTAGACCAATCGGGTGTGTTAGGCAGGCAAGGTAAAACAGCAACACATCTTTGCATAGCTAAACAAATATTCTGCAATAACTTATCTCATACTCTTAACTGTTTATGTTTGTCTTCCTACAGCTAAACAGAAAAGCAACCATTAACAAAAATGTGGCTATCCTTGCCCTGCCTGAAAGGGGGGATGATGTGAAAGCAGGAACCAGATGCCAAGTTGCAGGATGGGGGAGAGTTAATAATAAATCACCTCCCTCTGAAACTCTGAGAGAAGTCAACATTACTGTCATAGACAGAAAAATCTGCAATGATAAAAAGCACTACAATTTTAATCCTGTAATTGGACTAAATATGATTTGTGCTGGAAACCTCCATGGTGGAAAGGACTCATGCGAAGTAAGTGAGAGTGTGTTAGCTATTGGAGCAAGGCACATGAGTGTAAGTGGTGTGAGGTTAAGCTTGGTCTCCTCAGGGCATTGGCTTCTACAGTTTCCTACTCTGTTTGTTGAGACAGGGAGTCTCACTATATAGCTCTGGCTATCCTGGAACTCACTACATAGCTCAGGCTGGACTGGAATGCACAGAGATCCTCCTGCATCTTTCTCCCAAGTGCTGGAATTAAAGGCCTGTTGCACCACATCCAGCCTTCTACTGTGCTTTCTGAAACTGGATAAGATCTAGGTGAATATAATCCCAGAGAACATAGACCACAATAAGGACCCTAAGATCCATGGGAAGTAGAAAAAGACAAGATCTCCTGAGTAAATTGGGAGCATGGGGACCATGGGAGAGGGCTGAAGGGGAGGGGAGGAGCAGGAAGGAGAGTGGAGAAAAACGTAAAGCTCAATAAAATCAATTTTAAAAAAAGATCTAAGTGAATAAAATAATACACTCAACTCCAAAGAGTCGGTAAAAGTAATAATCCACTACTAGAAAAGGACCATGGGTGACCTACTACACTGACTTTGTTTCATAGATTAAGAAACAAAACAAACAAAACACTTAGAAGAAATGGTGGGGGTATTTCTCAGTCTTCATGTTACTATATACAGAGACTAACAAGATACATAAAATTCTAAAGAGCTGTCTTTCTTACTTCACCACAATCCCAAAAAAGCTCAACTACCTTTGATGTGGACATGATTAAAATACCAAGAAGAAATGGCATCTGTCCTTAGCACCTTTCTTCTTTTTACTTGACCCTCCCCTACTCATTGCCTCCCATGCCCTCCACTTAAGGCACCCAGGAACCTGACTTTTCCTCTTAGGGAATCTCATACAATACCCTGTGGCCACAGCAGCATCCCAGTACGTCCCTCCCCTGGGATCAGGCCCTATACCCACAGAGGCTCAACAGTGTTTCCCTGTTTTCTCAGTGCCATAGGCTGGCTGCTGAGGAATCCAGTCTACCGGGCTGAATCTACACATTCCCGGTGCTATAACAGGGAATGTATCTCAGCAGCGATGGCCACAGTTCTCATGTGATCCATTATTTCACACAGATATCAAACCAGCCTTTCTCTGAAAGGGGGAATTCGGTCTTCTTTCTTTGGGAAAATAGTTATCTGTGAGAGGAACTAGAAAACATGACAGTTACTCTTTACTTAAACGTATTATCTGTGTTTGCCTGTTTCACTCTTTGTTGAAAAATTGATCAAGAGGGATGGCTTTCTGACAAAAGGCAACTAATCTTAAAATCAGTAGCTGAAATATATAATACAACTTTCCTTTCAGTTTTCAATAATCTATAAATATTAAAATATTACTAAGTGTCCTGGTATTTTAAGCAATAATTTTCAGTGAAGTCTGGGCTCTTCATACTAAGTACTACAGAACTTCTTCATAATCAAAAGCTAATCTCACCTCATTCTGCCCTCTTCTTTCCCCAGGGAGATTCTGGAAGCCCTCTGGTGTGTGGCGGTATTTTCCGAGGCATCACAGCCTTTGGCCTTAGTGGGAAATGTGGAGCTCGCCAAGGGCCTGGCATCTATACTTCTCTTTCACAGAAGCATCTCTCATGGATAGAGAAGACTATGAAGGGCGCAGTTTAGATGCATGAATTTTATTTCACCTGCTGTCACTTCTGCATCTAGTCACAAATAAAATCAATTGAATGACTGCATGCTCTTCTCTCTTGCAATGCTCTTGGTCAATTCTCCATCTGCAAAACCAAGAGTTGGAAGGCAATGACGTAGATGATGCAGGAGGGAGATTAGAAAACCAGGGCCACTGGTGTCCTTTGTGTGTCCAGGGATAGGGTAATTTCTCCCTGGAGAACGCACTTTGCTCTCATTAGCGCTGTCTGACAGCAAGCATAGTGAAGGGTTCAGGCATTCTGAACGTGGAAATGAGAAGGAAAATGCCTAGTTCCCACTGCTACACCTCCACATCACTATTCTTGTTTATATGCAAGAACCGCGGGGACGGATATCAGAAATGACTCAAGGGTGGGTTCCCTAGACAGATGTGCTTTGCTTCTTGGCCTTTGAGCTAAGATGACACATAACATTCAAAGGCTGAAGTTGAACAGAATTAGAGTTCTAGGTGATATAAATGAAATGCCTGGCCAGCCAAGAAAAGAACATAGCAGAAAGTCAGCCTGCTCCTTGGTAGTTTTCATTTCAGCCTTGGATTATCTACATGATCTCTTGATTCCCCTTGTCTGTGAGTCTTGTCTGTCACCAACATGGTGGTCCAGTGTTTGGCATGCTCTCATGGAGTAGTGAACTGTGATCAAAACATTTTCTTGAAAAACAAAATGCCCCATGTTTGCTCGGCATTTTTAATTTAGTGGACAGTCATCATCCCAGCGGCCATATTGAGGTGGGATCATGGGAACAAATTCCTTCAATTTCCACTAGAAATATTTATCTGTATGTAATTATGCATGTATGTATGCAGATACATACACAGTTCCTGTCCAATCCAAAAACATATGCTAAGAATCAACTATTGAAGCCAATGAAGAAGCAAAACTCAAGCTGATTAAAGCACTAGTCAGGCTTTCAGAGACGGTTGCCCAGCAGACCCACCAGCCTATCCAGAATCACCATTGCCCAGGACCCCACCTCTAGAGAGTCAATTAATATTGCTGAAACCCAGAACATGGGGTTTCTTACATTAGTGCAGCGGCACATTAGCACCCCAATAAGGTTGATAACGCCCAAGGATCAGACTTCCTGAACTACAAAGTGAGTTTTCTAGTAGAGGAGTTCTGAGTTGATACTTTTGACATGTCATAATCTTTAATATGAATTTAGGATTTTAATTACAAAAAGATAGACTATTCTCTACTGAACTCCATTTTTTTGAAACCAGACCATTTATTTTATGACTGCTTGAAGTCCTTAAGATGAATTTGATGCTGTAACAGCTGCCCTCTTGGGTTAGCTATTTGTTAATCTTCATACAATCCATGTCTGAATCTCCAATAGACAATCTTTAGGTGCCTCATCCACCCAGTTCCAATAGTGTTTCTTCTCTTATCCTGGAATAGTGTGCCAGCTATACTTCCTGTTGCTCTTGGCAGGGTAGCCACAGTTGCCATAGGTAGACTTCTGAAGGTGATAGGCCTTAGAGCCACAGCTTGTGTGTCTTATTGAGACACTTTCCAAAGGATGGTGTTCCTTTCATTGTCTTGCTTCTGCTGCCGAGGCCAAACAGACAGAAAAACCCATATTCCATTTTTTAAATTGTTGACTCAAACCCTCATGCATTGCTAGTTGAAGAACAGACATGCCTTTCTTCTTGCAAAAGTTGCTAGTATCTATTGGAGATGGATCTGTATAATATTTTATAATCTAGCAATTCCACTCGAGTATATACCAAACTAAAATGAGTGTTTTGTCCACCAAAGATATATTCAGTAATGTACATACCAGATTAAGTCTAAAACCCAAAACTGTAAATAATGTAAATATCCATTTCTGATAAGATAAACAAGTTTATATTCATACGGCAAGATAGACAGCAGTGAAAAGAACACTGTAGTCTCATGTAACACACATGTTATTGCATGATTCCACCTAGCTGAAGATAGGCACAAGTAAAAACCAGTCCATCATGACATAAATCAGAATATAGAGGCTGTTCGCTGACAGTAGGCAACCAGGAATGTTCATACCTTAAACTGGATAGAGCTTACTGTTATCTATTCATGAACTAAAAAATTTATCCAACTATCCAATAAGGATTGATATACATGAAGCTTTGTGTTACAAAAGCCAGTTGTAATCAAAGGTTCTCTTTTGTGTGTTATATAGACTTTTTCTGATTTCTTTATAAAAATCGTATCCCAAACTTTCTGCTAAAGATATAGATATACATTGACATTTTTCTCAAATGAGCCCCTTTGCTCACATACCAATATTAATTGTAGAAATGACCATTGATCATGGTAGTGTCATGAGACAGTTAAAACAGAAAACCTGAAATAGAATGACAGAGGATACTTGAAACTACTTAATGTGTGTGTGTGTGAAAGAGAGAGAGAGAAAAGAAGAAGAAGAAGAAGAAGAAGAAGAAGAAGAAGAAGAAGAAGAAGAAGAAGAAGAAGAAGAAGAAGAAGACAAACATTATGTGTAGAAAAAAATTGGAAGAAAAGATCAAGAATTCCAAAGGACCAGCAAAGCTCCAGCACAGGAGCCATACAGCAGATGTGCAGAGATTGCCAGAGGCTGCTTACTGGCTTGCTGCCTGGCTTGCTCAGTCTGCTTTCCTATAAAACCAGGCCCAGAGGTGGTGACACCATAACAGTCATCAATCAAGACAATGCCCTACAGGCTTGCCTATGGGCCAATCTCCTCAAATGAGGCTCCCTCTCCTCGAGATGACTCTAGTTTGTGTAAGTTCACACACACACACACACACACACACACACACACACACACCCAGCACAACGACTTGCTATAAGTGGCCTCCTGTTTCTGTCTTGGCCTCTTGTGTCTCCTGCCCTTCTGTCTTTTGCCCTAGGATGGCACAGTGGAAAAATCCTTATCCAGTGCCAGGACACCAGCAAGCTCCCATACCATGAGCTAAATAAATGTTCAGTTACTCTGTCTTGGGTATTCTGTTACAGCAACAGAAAACAGGCTAAGACTGGAGAAAAGAGGATCCGACTAGAGAGCTAATTTTGAGAAAAAGTATTATCCATGCTTATTACAGCACACGGCATATGGCAGGAGGCGAGGGGGCTTTTTCGGATACCTAAGTTCTACCTTGAGTGTACTGAGTTTGAACTAATGACAGGAAAGGAACTCACAAAGGAGAAATGGGAACGGCACTCAGAAATACGACAGGAGGACTTAGAAAAGCCAGGTGAAAAAATGAATCCTGGAAGAGGAAAGGGCAAAGAAGGCAGAAGATGTTGGGAGCTGCAGATTCCTGGCCCCTTGACTTTCTTTGCTTGCTTTAGACCCTTTGCCTGCTGGAGTGAACTGAGCAGAACACCTGTGCCTGCAGCTGCTCTGAGCCTGATGAGTCTGCAGCTGGAAGATCCCAAGAGCTGGGCGTGGCTGAGGATCCCTGAGCATGATAAAGTTGGCATTCTTGTATCAAGGATGACCCATGTTCTTGTCTCTCTCTGTCTATGTGTTTTTAAGTCTCCAGACTAGTTCCCGGCTTGTTTGCTGTCTTGTAATGGCACGGGTGCTACAGGACCATTCGGCTTTTCACAAGAAGAGGGGAAAAGGAAGGAGGAAGAGGACAGAAGGAGAGGAAGACTGAAGAAAATCAGACCGTCTCTGGGCTGTGGGGTAGGAAGACGTGCAGAGATGGCAGCCTGAGGAGAATCAAGCAAAGAAGAGTCGACATCATAACTTCCCATCCCAGAGACCTAGGACATCACAACTCCCCATCCCAGTGACTTAGGACATCACAATTTCTGATCCCAATGACCTAATGGAGAAGGTCCCAGTTATGACTGGCTGGGTGACTGGTGGCCCTTCCACACACAAGCGGCCCCATCTGCGGCAGCAGAAAACAAGAGGGTGTCTTCTGAACTCAGAACCAGGGGCAGCACTCTGCCTCGGTGACCTATAGGAGAAAGATGATGCATCTGGCACCAAGTTACAAGGATGGCTACTCAGAACTCAAGTAACCTGAGATAGGATCAGCCTTCCTCCCAGGGTACAGGATTTCCTGTACCAGCCTAGTTCACCAGCGAGGCCATACAAGCCCTTCACCCAGTGCCTGAGGCCTAAGTTTCTTCTCCAGTACTTGCAGAACCTTCACCCTACCCCCTTCCCACCCCTACCCTCACTCACCACTACTCCCAGTCACCCATATTCCCACTCACCCCCCACTCAACCCTATCCACCCCACTCCCATCTCCACCCCAACCAGTGCCTTGTGGCAATCCCAACAAATGACCACAAGTTGGGTGGTTATGCACTCAAAACTGACTCTCCCAGTCTGAGACCGAAGTGTGAAGTCTAGGGGTGGGTGAGAAGGCATGCCCTAAGAGTCTCAGCCTTGCCACTTCCAGTTCCTGCCGCTGCAGCCATTCTTCTGTGCCTGCGCCATGCCAGCCTGTCTCCGTGAGCACTCTGGCTTCTCTGTGTCTCTTCTCTGGTTTTCTTACAAGTCACAGGATACTTGACATTGGATTAGGCCTGCCTACACAACCTGGGACAGCGCCTGCCACGAACCTGAGACTCAGCACATTATGAAAAACCCTTTGCCCATAGAGGTCACATTCACAGCCTACATGTAGAGGTGTCACTCGAGTATCTTTGAGAAACTGTGCTTCCGCTGACACCACCGGTGACTCTTGCTCCACTGTCTTTAGCTTTATCTTCTGCAGTCTCCGATACCCAGGGAACACCATTGCGGTATTCACCCAAAAGCCAATCCCTTTGGGATAGATTCCAAGAAGCAGATCATAAAAACAGATGCAGCTTAAAGCAAAGAGTCCAAAACCTCTTCCACATTGCAAGAACAAGACTTGTGTACATGATTCTGCTCTTTTATTCATTATTCCCAAAGAATATTCTCAGTTATAATTGTTTTATACAAGGTTAATAGATACTAAATGAAAACAGCATTAAATGGTCACATTAGTTGGGAAACTCTGAGTTAATATTAAAGTCAGCTCTTTATTTCAGGGCTCATTGTATTTTGAGGCTGCTGCATGCAACACACCCATAGGGCAAAACTCTGAGGCTGGAAACGCCTCTGGCTCTTCTGGACTCTGCTGAGGGGCAGCCCCTGCTTTATGGCCTGAGTCCTTTTCCTCCAGATAGCAGTACATTAAAGAAAGCTATGCATAACTACCTGTAAATTCAGATCTCAGGTGTCTCAAATCCTAATACACTTCAGAAGATAAACTTTTTTGCAAATAACTCCAGTCAACTGAAAATCAGAATTACTGTCTCATGTCTGTACTGATAACTGGAATGGCTAGCAACTTCAAAGACCATTCTAATGACGATTTCTGTTGCATTCATCTGCCAAATCTAGTCCACAATCCCAGGAACTAACCTCACTCTTACATATTATCTTTCATGAGTCAAATGTTTTAGAGTAACAAACAGAGTTTATACTGGTTTGTTCTCCCATTGGTTGTTGTATAAAGCTTTTTCGTGTTTTATCAAACTTTACATCGTCCTCATTTTAGTGGTTTTAACATTTATTTATGTATGTGCATGTTTGTGCACACATGAACTAGAAACAATAAAAAACCCACAAGTTGAGGAAATTATAGAAACAAAACTCACAAGAAAACAATCAGGAACCACAAATGCAAGCATGAACAGCAGAATATAAGAGATGGAAGAGAGAGTCTCAAGCACTGAAGATACAAGAGAGGAAATAGCCTCATCAGTCAAAGAAAACATTAAATATATCAAAAGATTAAAGAAATATCCAGGAAATATGGGACACCATGAAAAGACCAAACCTATTAAACCTATGTATAATAGAAGAAGTTCAATTCAAAAACACAGAAAATATATTTAACAAAATCATAGAAGAAAACTCCCAACCTAAAGAAAGATATGCCTATGAAGATACAAGAAGCTTACAGAACACCAAATAGACTGGATCATAACTAAAATTCCCCTCGTCACATAATAATCAAAACACTAAACATACAGAATAAAGAAAGAAAAGTAAGAGCTGCAAAGAAAAAAGGTAAAGTAACATAGAAAGGCGGACCTATCAGAATTACACCTGACTTCTCAATAATGCTGGTCAAGTGCTATGCAGACATTAAGAGACCATGGATGCCAGCCCAGACTACTATGCCCATCAAAACTTTCAATTACCATAGAAGGGAAAAATGAGATATTCCACAACAAAACCAGATTTAACCAATACCTACCCACAAACCCAGCCCTACACAAAACACTAGAAGGAAAACTCCAACCCAAGGAAGTTGGCTACATCAACAAAACACAGACAATTGATGATCTCACAGCAGAAATTCCAAAGATGGAAAAACACACAAATTAACATCACCAACAATGAAAACTAAGTTAACAGGATATAGCAATCACTGGTCATTAATATCTCCTAATATAAATGGACTCAACTCACCTATAAAAACACACCAGCTAACAGATTGGATACAAAACCAAAATCCATCCTTGTGCTGCATACAAGAAATATACCTCAACCTCCAACACAGACATCGCCTCAGAGTAAAGAGTTGGAAAAAAATTTTTCTGAGCAAATGGACCTAAGAAACAAGCTGGTGTAGCTATCCTATTATCTAGTAGAGGTCATGTAAAACACATGACAGACACAGTAACTTGGGAACATGTAGATTACGATGGAATACCTAGAGCAACAAATATAAATACACAATAAGGAAATCAATTAAGGTAGTACAGAAGTAGAAAATTTGCAAGAAGTGGGCCTTGGGCACACTAACATTTAGAGCATGGAGAGATAGAAGAGGACCAGGGACCAGCCAAAAAATCAGAGCAGAGTGGTTATAAAGCCAGAAGGCCTATGTGTTCATTTTAAAGACACATATAGCAGGCAACCCAAAAGAGCCATGAAAAAGGGGTCAGTGGCCTCAGGTTGGAGGGTTTTAGAAGGTAGTTTCAATGAACAGAATGGTGAGGTTTAGAATCCCACAGCAGTGGGTGCATGACAACCTGAAAAGAGACAGATGCTGTCAATATGAGCATCTTTGGCCATTTTACTGTTGTGGAGAGGAAAAAAGAGCTATGACTTGAAGAAAAAGTGGACACAAAAGTTGCCTTTTAGTATGAGTGTTTTGAGTTTTTAATATTTCCTGAGAATTTATATCCCTTAATTGATAATGACAATAAGTTCTCTGGGAGAAAGTGCCCTGAAGAGTGATGATGGGGAACTGCTTACCTCTGCTCATTCCTTGTGGATGTTCCCCCTCCCTCTTCTGCTCCCTCCCCTACCAGAAGAGTTCACCTTGTCCCTTGCTCTCAACCTAATCATTCACCCTACATGCCAGTTCATCCTTTATTTCAGCCACTAATGTCACTGTCAGTGATCTGCAAAATCTCCTCCGTGTCACACTAACTCCTTCAATGAAGAATTTGAGGCAATTTTCTCTCCCTAAACTGTCTTCCCAATGGTGCTGCTCTCCTGCTTCAAAACTTGTAATAACACAAAATTCATTCTTGATTCTTTGGTGGCTCTCTCCTGCAAAAAAAGATGTGTTCTGCATTTTATGCATATATTACATACATATATGCACCTACACATACACACACATACACATATACACATACACACTGTAAACTGTCTTCATTCTTTTGATATTTCTCTTAGTCAACAAATCTCAAATTAAATGTCTACAACCGACTCTTTTCCCCCATGAACTGCACTTACCTACCAGTGGCACAGTCCCAATATGTCCTCCTTGCTAAGGTTACCAATAATTTTCAACATAATGCCTTTGCTTATGCAACAGCAAAAATGTTCTCATCTCCCCTCTACCTTACAAGTCTTACCCATCTCCCTTGATGCAGCTTAAGTCTGGGTATCTCTAGAGTATTTCTGAGCTCACTGAGATCCAAACAAGTGACTTACTTAAAGTCACTGTTTGCATTCTACAATGGCATGTTGACAGTCAGACCTGTGTAGTTAGCACTGTCTTCCAAACTAGATTATGAGAGCCACTTACTAAATCCAATGTTACTGTTTAACTGATTAGAAATATTCACACTTAAAATCCATGTATAAGAGTAGGTCAACATCAGTCCAGTTCATTCTAATATAATAAAATAAAAATGTGTTAGTGAATAACAATGCTCATGTCCTACCACCAACAACACCCATTCCTAAAACTTAAGTAGTGCCCAAAGCATGGTAGTTACATTAACCATAGTTGCACTGCACATCATATGGGCATGAAACATACGGACCCTCTGGCTCTTCCAGAATCATACTTCAGGTTCATATCAGAGCATTGGCTGCATCTTGTTACTTCAGCTGCTCAACTGGCAATCTAAGCAATGACTCACAGTAGTCATTTCAAAGACTCATGAGATGACGCTCCACCTCCAGGTGGCATATAAAATGGCGGACACTGCTGAACCTCCTAATGTGGAAAGATTCATCTCTGACTCCATCTCTACAACCTGCAAACAGTTCTACAGATCTCTAAGATCACACAAATACAATATTTCTCCCGTGAGTATCAAAGAGATTACCGAGTGAGAAAGAAAGCAGTCACTCTGATAAAACTGAAACACAAAGAATACAGAAAGAAAGAAAAGAAAAAAGTTCAGTGTGGACTTCAGGTAAGAGTGAAAAATTATTCAATGGCACTTTTCAACAAAGAAAATATGGCAGACGTAAATGTAGACAAATGGTCTCATAAGGGACACATAGAATACCACATCATGCTTTGAATATTTATTCTGTCATTTGAGACTTTTTAAAGAAAGTGAACTTTGTATGTTTGCATATCCATCCCAGTGATGCCTACCTTGCAGACTTAAGCTCTACTCTTTGTTCATAAATAGTTGTTTAGTTGTTGATTTTAACTTTTAATCTTACAGTATTAAAACAAAGCTACTAATTTTTGGCTAATTTTACCCTTGACTATTTGGGTTCATGAGTCTATCATTTGTTCTAAGTTTTCATCAAAAGACCCCACTAAGTCCAAACCACTGGCTACTATCTTTTCATCTCTAGCCCTCAATTCATGATCAAACTGATAGTGATACATCAACAGGAAACAAGATAACTCAAGAGACTTGTGGTGTCTGTGACTAAGCGACTTCTGATAAGAGCCTGAAGGTTTCACAGTGTTGTACCAAAAAAGCCAATCGCTACTCATAAATGCCTATCTTGAGGTTCACTTTGAATACTTGCAACTGTCAGAACTTCAAGTTTACTGGAAACATTCAGGCCTGCTAATAAAAGGTCACAAAATTATTTTTTAACAAAATTAATACCCAAAGCATTGGTACCCAAAGCATTAGCAACAGAGATAAGGATGTAGTTTCATATAGAGTTCTTGCTTAGCATGTACAATGACTCAGACTCAAGTCCTAGCACCATACACACACACACACACACACATCAATCAATCACTCAATCAACAACAAGAAGAACCAAAAATATAAGATCCTATAACTAATGAGTGATGGGTGATTATACTAAGGTTGCAGGATATAAAGTTAACATGAAAGTCAATTGCATTCTTATATGCCATCAATACACAACTGGAATTTAAAATTCAAAACAAAGAGTATTTATATTATTAGTATAATTATTAAGTGTATCTTTACAAAAGCATGTGAAATATATGTATAAAAACACTAAAAACTTTTGATGAAAAATAAAAAGAATATCTATAAGGGAGGTATTTGCACATACAGGAGTAAGAAGACTCATTATGTCCACATGCAATTCCCCCAAATTGATCAACAGATTTAATATAATCACAACAAAACTCTCAGCAAGTTATTTTATAGATAGTGATAAGCTAATTCTAACAGCCCTATAGAGATATAAAGAGCAAAAGCGACGCATATTGAAGGGTAAGAACAAAGTGAGAAGACTAGCATTATCCAACTTCAAGACTTATAAACAAGCTCTGGTGGTCGGGACAGTATAACATTGACAGAAGAATCAACAAGTTAAATGAATGGGATGGAGAGCCTAGGAATAAACCTGAATTTATACCCTCATCTAGCTAGTGAGAAAGAAACAAAGACAACATAATGTGAAGCACGATTAAATGAAAACTCGGGGTCAGAAATTGGGGTTCAGCCTGAAGATTCAAAAAGCAAAACAGCCAAGCACTGGCTCTTACCTTGACCTCAGTCTGAAGTGGCAATCCTACCTCCTGGAATCTCAGAGGGAGACTGCTCTGAAAGAAAGCTGACTCACCCTATTTTATATTCCTCTCTGGGATGGGATCAAAGGCATGCACTACTGGGATTAAAGGCATGTACCACCCAATTTCTATGCCAACAAGGGTGACTACTGGGATTAAATGTGTGTGTGTTATTGTGGCTACTGGGATTAAAGGTGTGTGTGTTATTGTGGCTACTGGGATTAAAGGTGTGTGTGTTGCCATAATCTGTTCTGTAAGGCTGACCAGTGGGGACTGCTTTACTCTCAGATCTTCAGGCAGTCTTATTATTTAAAATACATTTGAAATACCACTACATTTCCCCCTTTTTATCTAAAAAAGGCTATTGCTATTATAAGAAAACATATACAATAAGTATAATGAGTATATACAATATATACAGGCAATAAATACATTAACAATGTCTAGTCTATTTGCTTTTGACAAACTCAGAGAAAATATATATGTATCCTATCTTGGTGAGTTCAAAGTCTTATACCTAATTTATTTTCTATCATAACTTGCTTTGGTAAACTATAGCTATCTAATCTTCAACTCCCTCAGAGACCTAAGAAGAAAATAACTGAAGAAGCAGAACTGCAAGCGTCTTCCAAAAAATGTGAATAATGGCCGAAACAGTTGACTGCCTAAACAGTCACCCAAAGTTCCTCTGCGATGTTGGGGTATCCATCTTCAGCCTACAGGCCTAGCATATTCAACAGACTTTTCTGTGAAGCAGGATATTTTGTGTCCTCCTTGTCTAATTAGGACAGCATAATACCAACAGTTGAGACATGGGCATTTTCTTGACCAGTGTCTTACTTTTGTCACAATAAAAGTAAATTCCATGTGGAGTTTCTTTGATACCCATTATTTTCTCTGAAGTAGATTGGTGCTGCCAAGAGCAGACATGTTTCATTGTCATCAAAAAGAAGAACCTAGGTTATTAAAATATCTTAAATGTTGTATTCTGTAGATCTCTGAAGTGTTTGAAGATGGATATCTAAATTATATCATTGTTTAACCTTGAAAACATACCTAATATGGCTACAAGGTTGATTATACTAACCAATATATCTTTGTTATCCTAAACAGTAGCACAAACAATGAGAGAAACAATTAATAAATGGAACCTTCTGAAACTAAGAAGCTTCTGTAAAGCAATGACACAGTCAATAAGACAAAAGAGTAGCCTACAGAATGGGAGATCTTCACCAAACCCCACATTGGACAGAGAGATGATCCCCAAAACATTCAAAGAACTAAAGAAATTTGTTATCAAAAGAACAAATAATCCAATAAAAAATAGGGTACAGACCTAAACAGAGAACTCTCAACAGAAAAATCTAAAATGGCTAAACGACACTTAAAAAAGTGTTCATCATCCTTAGGCATCAGAGAAATGCAAATCAAAACAACTCTGAGATTCCATCTTACACCTGTAAGAATGGCAAAGATCAAAAACACTGACGACAACTTAACTGGAGAGGTTGTGGGATATAGGGAACACTCCTGCCTTGCTGGTGGGAATGCAAACTGGTACAGCCCCTTTGGATGTCAGTGTGGTGATTTCTCAGAAAATTAGGAAACAACCTACCTCAAGACCCAGCAATACCACTTTTGGGTATATACCCAAAGGATGTTCAATCATACCACAAGGACATGTGCTCAACTATGTTCATAGCAGCATTCTTTGTCATAGCCAGAACCTGGAAAGAATCTAACTGCCCCTCAACTGAAGAATGGGTAAGGAAATGTGGTACATTTACACAATGGAGTACTATGCAGCATTAAAAAAATGACATCTTAAAATTTGTGGGTAAATGGATGGATCTAGAAAACATCATATTAAATGAGGTAACCCAGACCCAGAAAGAGAAATATCATATATATTCACCCATAAGTGGCTTTTAGACATAAAGCAAAGAAAAATCAGCCTACAATTTACAATCCCAGAGAACCTAGACAACAATGAGGACCCTAAGAGAAACATACATGGATCTATTCTACATGGGAAGTAGAAAAAGACAAGATCTTCTGAGTAAATTGGGAGCATGGGGATCATAGGAGAAGGTAGAGGGGAAGGGGAGAGGAAAGAAGGGGAGGAGAGGGGAGAAAAATATAGCTCAATATAAGCAATCTTTTAAAAAACCAGAAACCCATATCTGGTCAGACTCCAGGGAACAACTGGTCATGGGGTGCTCAGCTACAGTGAATACATCTGGACCAGAACTCTTGCACCTAAGGCTCAAGGAAGATTGCAAATGAGAGTATAGAAATATTGAAAGAGTCAGAGAGCCAGGAAGTCTGCTATAAGATTTTTGTCACCTAGAAATGACAGGGAAGCTTCACCCACTAAGCCTCAACAATATGGCTACCTAAAAGACAAGAAAGTATGATACCAGTAGTATGATACCAATGAGTACAATACCAATACCTACATGGAAGAAGGAAATTTTATTGAGCACTATTCTTAACAAAGATCTACAGGCAACTAAAGAATGCTGGGAATGAGAGATAATCTTCCTCAAGGAGGACCCCTTAATTGTCTATCTAATACCAATTGGTCAGTCCTGAAATCAAATACAAGTAACACTAAACAGACTCAACAGCTGTATCTATACACTTATACATATATGTAACAATAACAATTAAAGAAAAAGAGGTCATGAAAAAAATAATCACAGAACATTTTATTTGAAGACAGAAAATGTGGGTTCTCATCCTATGTTGACTTTTTTTATTAATTTATATATTTATTTATTAACTATTTCTGTCTCTTCCCCACCACCGCCTCCCATATCCCTCCCCCTCCCCCAATCAATTCTCCCTCCCTCATCAGCCCAAAGAGCAATCAGGGTTCCCTGCCCTGTGGGAAGTCCAAGGACCATCCACCTCCATCCAGGTCTCTTAGTAAGGTGAGCATCCAAACTGCCTAGGCTCCCATAAAGCCAATACATGCAGTAGGATCAAAAACCCATTGCCATTGTTCTTGAGGTCTCAGTGGTCCTCCTTGTCCGCTATGTTCAGCGAGACCGTTTTTATCCCGGGCTTTTTTCAGACCCAGGCCAGCTGGCCTTGGTGAGTTCCCGATAGAACATCCCCATTGTCTCAGTGTGTGGGTGCACCTCTCGCGGTCCTGAGTTCCTTGCTCGTGCTCTCTCTCCTTCTGCTCCTAATTTGGACCTTGAGATTTCAGTCCGGTGGTCCAATGTGGGTCTCTGTCTCTGTCTCCTTTCATCGCCTGATGAAGTTTAATATTCAGGAGCATGCCTATATGTTTTTCTTTGAGTTCTCCTTCTTATTTAGCTTCTCTAAGAACCCGAATTATAGGCTCAATGTCCTTTATTTCTGGCTAGAAACCAAATATGAGTGAGTACATCCCATGTTCCTCTTTTTGGGTCTGGCTTACCTCACTCAGG
>NW_026067959.1:3331508-3425630 GCF_014885135.2 Alexandromys fortis | reverse complement strand
TCTCAACAGAAGAAGTTCAACTGGCCAAAAGACACCTAAGGTCATGCTCAACTTCCTTAGCGATCAGGGAAATGCAAATCAAGACAACTTTAAGATACCATCTTATGCCTGTCAGAATGGCGAAAATAAAAAACACCAATGATAGCCTTTGCTGGAGAGGTTGTGGAGAAAGGGATACACTCATCCATTGCTGGTGGGAATGCAAACTTGTGCAACCACTTTGGAAAGCAGTGTGGAGGTTTCTCAGGAAATTCGGGATCAACCTACCCCTGGACCCAGCAATACCACTCTTGGGAATATACCCAAGAGAGACCCTATCATACAACAAAAGTATATGCTCTACTATGTTCATAGCAGCATTGTTTGTAATAGTCAGAACCTATGTTTACTTTTGCCTCAGGTAGCCAATTGACTTTGATTAAACAAATAAAAATGAGATAAGGCTTTCCTCTTGAAGTAATTAAATAGCATATACCTTATTGTCTCTCATGCAATTAGTAGGCAGGGAGCATGGAGGAGTGACATACCTGGGCATGAAAAACTTTAAAAAAAACATAAGAAGGAAAATATAGTGTGCTTTTGATTTAGATTCTAGAATTTGACTGTACAATGGGCCAGCTCATTGTACCTAGTCTTAGGCTAGTAGTAGTAGAGAAGGAAGCCTATGTCTGCTGTGGCTTTCTACAAAAAGCACCTAGGGAAAGTATTCTTCTTTGGGTGTAGAGTTTATACAGGTAAAAAGCATAGACAACCAACTAGGAGCAGCAGCCACCATGCTGATAATTGACTTGATGTTTTCTATATTTGTGTTCTTTGTCCTTTGTCTTTGTGAGAACTGTAGCATCAATAAATCTACCTTTCAGTTCAAATATCATGATTGACAGACAACATAGGCTCCAAAACAATTTATTTTCTGGGTTATTTACTTGATTATCAGCTAAGATCTTGTGGTACAAGATTAGTATACCAGAGGCATTTCTTTACACCGTTTTCGTAATTTATATATGTTACTATATGAATTTAGATAAGAATGCCCATACATGTCTTTGCTCTTACATTGTACCATTTTCAGAAGTGGACTTGTTAACTGAATATGCTTAGAAATATCAGAGTTCTCTATGAATGTGTCCAGACTCCCTAAATAAAACCCCCAAGCTTCCCTTGCTTGGAAAAAGCATTGTTTTGGAAACGACTACCAAGTTCTTGTCTCCTGCAGGTAAGAAATTGTTATTAGTTCTTCTTGGCTGTTGTGATGCTATTCTTGCTAGCCAAAAAGACTACCTCTGGAATTAATTGAAACACAAAGAATTGTATATACACCTGTGAGGGATTTTTCTTAATTAAAGGTTTTGAAACGGGAAAGAAAAAAAAAGAATAGGTAGAATTAGTTCAGTAGCTTGAAGGATGCTGCAAGGAGCATTTTCCCAAGCTATGACATCACTATAGCACCCTGCTCAGACATCACTGTAGAATGCTTGTGTTACCAGTCACTGGCCTTCACCACGTGACCCTTAGGGTACCACTTTGCCACTATTCCTTCCTGTTACAGAAAGATGTGTAAAGGCAGTTGGCAATAGCAACAGTGAAATGCTGTCTAAGAAACAGAAGTCAATTTTATTTACATCAATATTTTTCATGTTTCCTGTGGTGGTCAGCTTCAGCTGTCAACTTGTCACAGTCTAGAGTCACCTGGGAAGAGCGTTTCGATGAGGGATGGTCTGTGGGTGGCACATGATGTGCCTGTAGAAGACCGCCTTAATTAAGTTCATTGGTGAGGGGATTCCCAGCCCACTATGGGTGGCACCATTCCCTAGGCGGGGATTCTGAACTGTATACGGGTAGAAAAATTGAACCAAGCCCAAGAAAACAAGCAAGTAGGCATGCATGCTTGCATTTATTCCTTCTCTGCCCTTGGATGTGGTGTGAGGAGATGCCTCAAGTCTCTGCCTTGATTTATCCAAAATGATGGAGTTGTAAGCCAAATAAACTACTCCTCCCTTGAGCTGTTTTCTATAAGAGTGTTTCAAGCAACGTTAATGAAACTAGAACATATTCCCTTATCAAGATTAAGAAAGTCCTTTAGGGGGCTGGAGAGATGGCTCAGAGGTTAAGAGCATTGCCTGCTCTTCCAAAGGTCCTGAGTTCAATTCCCAGCAACCACATGGTGGCTCACAACCATCTGTAATGAGGTCTGGTGCCCTCTTCTGGCCCGCAGGCGCACATGCAGACAGAGTATTGTATACATAATAAATAAAAAAATAAAAAAAAAGAAAGTCCTTTACCAGACTTTTTGCTTCTGTGAAATACCTGTCAAACCACCCACAAATACTAGATATCTACCATGTATATCAAAAACTAAATATCCATTATATATGTATATATTGTATTATATATTACATAATATATTTGTATATATAAATGTATATGTATATGCATATATGATGCATATTTAGTTTTATATTTATAGTGGATATACATCAGCTGAAGGAGATAGTGGAATGGGCTCTTGCAAACTCCTTTTGATTAGCAATCTGTTGCGTGGGGTTTCCAATTTTTCACACACTGCTTTATTAAGAAACAAATGGTGAGTTCATTTCAAGCTCAGAAGGAGCCAGGAAGCCCCTAATTTTAGCAATAATTTTCCTAAAACAATGACCCTCCAAACTTCCTCAATTAGAAGGAATACAAAAGATTTCCCATGCTCCTGAGTCTCCCCCTGCCACCGTCAGGTAAATTCTGGTGTTGCTGCTTGTCCTGATGTGGGAAACCCTCGGCTTATGAAGATTTGGGTCCCTTTGCAGTCTTTAGAATCACAATATCTCAGAAAGAAGCTGGTACCACTGTCAGCATCCATCTTAACAAGCATGCTGAGCTGGGCACAGTGGTTCATATCTGCCATCTCTGCCCTTGGAAGGCTGAAGCAGGAGAATTGTGCAAAGTTTGAGGACTGCCTGACCTACATAGTGAGTTCCATGCCAGCCAGGACTATATAGTAAGACCTGTCTCAAAAGAAAGGGGCTGGGGGTATCAGAAGAAAGAGAGAGGGGGAGGGAGGGAGGGAGGGAAAACAGGAAAGATGCTAAGTCACGTTGCACAGGACCTTTAAAGAGTAGAGCAGGAACTAAGCCATTAGATGACTCGTGGATAACTTTGTTTCTGAAGAACGGAAATCATAATATATATATTTTTCAGACTTTCATGTACAGGAACCTTACCAAAGTCATCAATATTCTTGAGCAGCGTTTCTCAGCATGTGAGTTGTGACCCCTTTGGTGCTGCACATCAGATATTTACGTTATGATTCATAATAGTAGCAAAGCGACAGCAGTAGTTATGAGTACCAACAAAATAACTTTACAATTGGGGGTCACCACAGCATGAGGAGCTGTATTAAAGGATCTGAGCATTAAAAAGGTTGAGAACCACTGTTCTAGAGTCTTCAAAGCAAAAGCATATTCATACAGTGCAGAAATACATACATATACAAGTATATGCATATATGTGCACACACACATAGATATGCATATATATATTCTCTGAGCATATTTAAAGCATAAAACATGTATGAACATGACAACCACTACACTATAGAAAGGGCAGAAACAGCGTGGTCTGTGGGAGCCCCTATACTTGGACTTTTCTCATAAGGAACAGCAACTTATCTTAGTGTGCAAACTCACTGAAATCCTAAACCTGGGCTCACTGAGCCTTAGGTGTCTGCTGCTGGTGCCATCTTCAACACTGAAGATGCAGGTATGTCTGAGGGAGAGTGAACCTACCAATGCCAAAGCAGAGGAACAGGCTTCCTGGTCCCCGGCTGGGCTTAGCTGCCCTCTGGTGGTGATGGGCCTGCTGACCACAGGAATCTCGGCAGACAGCCTCTTCACGGAGTTGCTCCTGAAGGTGGAGTAGGTGGTGACCTAGCCAAAAGCCTGTTGAACACCAATGAAAGCTGTGAGTTCTAGTGGGCTCGAAGAGGCAAAGGTAAAATCCCTTCTAGTGGAATTCCATAGTATTTATCTGGAACAACACTGTATGTGAGCTTGAGAATTAACGTTTGTGAACCTGGAGACTTTATTTTCCTACTTTTTAAAACACTTGAACATCGTTTCATAATCACAGCTTCCACCCATGGTCTTTAGATATACCGAAACACTTTAGAGAGTGGGCCTAATGACTTATCGTCATTACATATCAGCATAAAACAGAACATATGGGTTGGAGAGATGGTTCAGAGGTTAAGAGCACTTCCAGAGGTCCTGAGTTCAATTCCCAGCAACCACATGGTAGCTCACAACCATCTGTAATGAGATCTGGTGCCCTCTTCTGGTGTGCAAGCATACACTCAGGCAGAGCACTGTACACATAATAAATAAGTCACACGAAGTGACACTGTGTGCTGAGCACTGCCAATTCCCTCTCCAATTTTTTTTTTTTTGTCACTAGGAGTCCAATGCGTTACCCACTGTGCCACAAGGAACAGCACAAGGCTTATTAAACAGTAGGAAAAAACAAGGAAGCAGAAAGTACAATTTCATTTAAGCAAAGTGCAAGGACAGGAGAACCAAAAGTATATTTCAGGACGTACACAGGTGCTGCCACAGGAAACAGAAAGGGGGGGGCATCAAAAATCCAAGGTGGAGTAGGCGTATTCTAGTGCTTGGCCTGGAAGATGCACCCAAACTTTTGACGTTGTGATATGGCATCGCCATCTAGAATATTCATTCTTGAAAAGCATGCAATCAAATTGGGGGCAGGCCATGTCAAAAAAAAAATCACATGGTGGCTTAAATAATCTTAGAAACTTGTTAGTCCAATTTCATGGTTACTCTGGGCTGCAGGTTGGACATGATGGGTAGAATATTTGCTTTGGGGGGAAGGAAGGAAGCAGGTTCTCATTATATAGTCTAGGCCAGCCTTGAACTCCAGGTCCTCCTGCCTCTGTCTCTGGATTACAGGAGGGCTGCGAGGCGCTTGGCCAGAACGTTCTCTCCTAATTGTTTTTTATCAAGCTGTCTATTCACATTATGTACTTTTTAGAATGTCTTAATATTTCAAAATAAAAAATATAAGATGACAAAAGAAGAGGAGAAGAGGGAAGAAAATGGGGAGAGGGGGAAAGACACGGTTATAAGCAAGGATTCAAAAGCCAAGTTCAATGGGAGGACAGGGCCATGATGAAGAAGGTTAAGATGAGCATCTAAGCACCCCAGCATGTGCCAGGCTCCCATCACGTGGATCAAGAGAAACCAAAGTGCTGATCCGGATAAAGAAGACGCAAAAGAAACTGTCTCGGGCTGGAGAAATGGCTCAGAGGTTAAGAGCACTGGCTGATCTTCCAGGGGTCCTGAGTTCAATTCCCAGCAACCACATGGTGGCTCACAACTATCTGTAATGAGATTTGGTGCCCTCTTCTGGCCTGTAGGCATACAAGGAGGCTGAACAGCTGAACACTGTACACACAAAAAATAAATAAATCTTTTTAAAAAAGAAAGAAACTGTCTCCAAATATCTAAAGAAATGCAAGTTATGAAAAGAAAGCTCATTTTATACTGTCCACATAACAAAACCTGGCCAAGGAAAGGAAGAGGCAAATTTTTATTGAATACAGTGGTCTTCCTAAGAAAAGTACAATTGGTCTTAAATAAAATTCAATTCTCAGTCAGTCCTACCATTGGGAATAGAGTGAAATATTTCAATGTAACCCTTTAATGGTTTTAGTCTTTCAGCATTAATATAAATCCATACAAAAATTAATTGAAGTGAGGTAAGTGAATATATTTACATTAAAATATGGAGGCAATAACAAACGATGGGCAAATACAGACAAGACAGAGGTGGCACGTTGACGGCCGGCTGCAGGCCGCACTATTTCATCTTTGATGTGTGTAAGCTTTTGTTCTAGGATCTATCTCCTGCTAAGGAAATGCCTGTCGCATAGTTCTCAATGACTCAAGTATTTATTAATAGAGAGGAAGAGGAAGATAAGAGAAATAAGACAAAGGAGGGAAAGGGATGAAGGCCATCAGCTCAGCTCGTCCACCTTGAGTGGTCACATCGTGGTGACATGATACAGAGAGGAATTCGGACCCCACGATAAATAAAAAGGAACCTAGAAAGGTTAAAAAACAAGGTCAGGAAGTCACAGGATGAAGCTACCAAGAAAACAGAAACAAACAGGTCTGGTGATAAATGATCTGACACGCAACTATTCGGTGGGTGGAGAAAAGCCTGAGGGGTCCAGAAAGGGCAGGTTGGTGATGAAGTTTTGCAAGCATCTTGTGAGAGGGCAGATGGACTGGCTCAATAGGTAAAATCACTTGCCACCAAATCTGAGCAACTGAGTTCGATCCCCAGGACCCACCTGGTAGGAGAGGACTGATCCCTGGAAGTCATCCTCTGGTCTCCACAAGTGCACCACAACAGGTACCCACACATACACATGCACAAGTAAATGAATTGAATAAATAAACAAATGCAGTCTTTAAAAGAAATAAAGAGAGAGAGAGAGAGAGAGAGAGAGAGAGAGAGAGAGAGAGAGAGAGAAAAGAGAGAATCTCATGCCAAAGACAGAAAAACAAAGATGGTCCCATGGCTCTAGGGCAGGCCCCACCACAGCCCTAACATGGTCCTGACCCACACCCAGCCCCATCCATTGAAGTGGCATTCTGAGCACAGGACACTTCAAAATCAGAGTCTCAGTAGTATTTCAAAATAGATATAAATACCAAAATTTGAACTGGTGAGATGATTCTGTGGGTGAGAGCTCACCGTGCAAGCCTGCTGACCTGAGTTCAGTCCCCAGAACCCACATGAAGGTGGGCAAAGAGAAACAGTTCCACAAAGTTGCTCTCTGACCTCCACTTGCAGCGTGCAAGGGCACAAATTTACACAAACATACATCATGAACACACACTAATTTTTCAAAAAAAAGATTTAAAACTTCACATTCTAAATAGATGATAGACAGATAAATTCGACAGATTAGATAGATAGATAGATAGATAGATAGATAGATAGATAGATAGATAGATAGATGATAGATAACAGACAAGTGATGAATAGATAAATAGATGATAGGCAGATGAATAGACAGATGATAGATAGATAGATAGATAGATAGATAGATAGATAGATAGATAGATAGATGATAGATAGATAGATGATAGATAGATAGATAGATGGATAGATAGATAGATAGATAGATGCAACATTTAACTGAATAAAAAACTTTATTTTATTGTTTTATTGTTTTTATTGAGCTATATATTTTTCTCCACTTCTCTTCCTCCCTCTCCTGTCCCCTTCCCTCCTCTTCCATGGTCCCCTTGCTCCCAATTTACTCAGGAGATCTTGTCTTTTTCTACTTCCCATGATATTAGATCCATATATGTCTTTCTCAGGGTCCTCATGTTGTCTAGGTTCTCTGGGATTGTGAATTTCAGGCTGATTTTCCTTTGTTTTATGTCTAAAATCCACTTATGAGCGAGTCCATATGATAATTGTCTTTCTGGGTCTGGGTTACCTCACTCAGTATGATGTTTTCTAGCTCCATCCATTTGCCTGCAAATATCAAGATGTCATTACTTTTCCCTGCTGTGCAGCCCTCCATTGTGTAAATGTGCCATATTTTCTTTATCCATTCTTTAGCCAAGGGGCATTAGGTTGTTTTCAGGTTCTGACTGCGACAAACAATGCTGCTATGAACATAGTTTTTTGTTTGTTTATTTTTTTTAATTATTATTAAAAATTTCTACCTCCTCCCCTCCTCCCATTTCCCTCCCTTTTCTCCTGCTCCCTCTCCTCCTCCCTCTCCCTCTCCAGTCCTAAGAGCAGTCAGGGTTCCCTGCCCTGTGGGAAGTCCAAGGTCCTCCCCCTCCATCTAGGTCTAGGAAGGTGAGCATCCAGACTAGGCTCCCACAAAGCCAGTACATGCAGTAGGATCAAATCCCAGTGCCATTGTCCTTGGCTTTTCAGTCAGAATAGATCAGAACCATGATGTCTCAAAAGTTCCCTGGACAGGATTACAAAGTAGTTCAAAAAATTATTCCATGAAACTTCTCAGTGGTGGTGGGGGGTGTTTGTGTGTATGAGGATATGTTTTGTGTGTGTGTGTGTGTGTGTGTAGCATAAATTCTAATTTGTCTTAACAATAAAAAACTTGGGATCAGCTATCAGAGGTGAACACTGAAGGACTGGAGAAGCAGAGCAGTCAACCACTAAGAGTGGTTCTTACTCTACCAATGTTCAGACCAGAAGGGTGAATCTCAGACTTCCTGCTGTCTCTATGACTACATGCTCAGACTGAATTCTTATACTGCATCTGAGCTCCTGTCTCCTCCCACCTTCTATTCCTCTCTCTGCCCAGCCATATCACTCATGTCTCAACCTCCCTACTGCTGGGATTAAAGGCATGTGATCCCAAATGCTGAGATCACTTTGTGTGAGATCTGTTTCTCTTTTAGGGTGGATCAATTTGATGTAGCCTATGGTGGCCTTGAACTCACAGAGATCCATCTGCCTCTGTCTCCTGAGTGCTGGGATTAAAGGTGTGTGCCACCACCGCCTGGCCTCTATGACTAACTAGTGGCTTAGCTCTGCACTCTGATCTTCAGGCAAGCTTTATTTGTTAGATTACAAACAAAATACCACTCCAGACGTGTGTGCCTGTGTATGTGTGTGTGCCTGCATATGTGTGCCTGTGTGTGTGTGCCTGTGTGTGCCTGTGTGTGAGCCTGTGTGTCTGTGTGTGTAGTTCCATGTTATAAAGTATATATCTTGCCAGTGGTGATGACAAACCTATGAAGAAAAAGGCTTCCATAGTTTCTGATAGAGGAGGGATGTTGGTTTTGCCTTTCTGACTTTCTATTTTTGTTGTATTCTCCTGGCATCTGGTTGCCTTCAAGAGATGAAGTGAGAATAAATAAAATGGCCTTTTCAGATCTTCATTGCTCTATCGTAAATTCCTCATATTCCCATAATACGGTAAATAAACACATAATTATTTCAGTTCTTTGGGGTCACACCTCATATTAACAGACCACATTAATGTACACGCTAACAATTCCTAGTGTTATTCTGTCCTCTACAGCCAATCCTTTGCTCTGTGAGCACACAGGATGCTGAGTTGGGCGTTAAGCACTCATTTCCAAGTTACAAGAGCACCACCTTCTGGTGAAATGTTTACCTAGCAAGAGGCGTGTAAAGGATCCACTAAAACGATACAAATTTTTCTAGCCAAAAATGGTTAAATTGAAACCACATTACAAATATATTGAAAATTTGCCGCGTTTCTGATTTCATTTTGATTCTTCTGGGGAGGGTCCTCGATTACTTAGCAGCCAAAGGACTGTAAGCCCTTCCGGTTCTCCTTTAAGCTCCGCGGGTTTCAAGTTTCAGCCCCTCCTCGAATTCCAGCCTGCTGAGACTCCCGAAATCATCCAAAATGGAGCCCTTCGCTGCCTACCCACTGAAATGTTCCGGGTCCAAAGTGAAGGTTTTTGCCGTTTTGCTGTCTATGGTTCTGTGCACCGTGACTCTTTTTCTCCTACAATTAAAATTCCTGAAACCGAGAATCAACAGCTTCTATTCCTTTGAAGTGAAGGATGCCAAAGGGAAGATCGTGTCTCTGGAAAAGTTCAAAGGCAAAGTAAGTCTTCGGGTTTTTATTTCTGTTGTTCCTCGGCATTGAGACTTCTTCTCGCCGTAGTGTAGGGTTCGTTACAGTCGTAAATTGGAATGTCGTCTTCTAAGCAATGTCGTTAGATGTCCTTTTAGGTATCAGAGTTCTAGGAGCTTTTCACTTCCAACTGGTTAAGCGACTGTTTTTCTCGAAAATTGCTTTCATTTTCGTGCGGACCTGATGCTGTGTGGCTAGGGCAAGACCCACTACTAAGAATATTACATAATCTAAGTATAGCTATAGCGGGTTAGACCATTTATCTGGGTTATGAATTTTAATGAAGTTGGATCTGTCTGAAAATACGGAGTCTATCAGAGGTTGTATTCTTCCAAAGTGGTTTGGGATTTTAATTGCCTGAAGGATTTTTTTTTTAATCTTTTGCTTCTCTTTCCGGTGGGGTTTTTTTCTTTTTCCGGGAGGCTTCCCTAGTTGTAAACGTGGCTAGTGACTGCCGGTACACCGACAAAAGTTACTTGACCCTCAAGGAGCTGCACAAGGAGTTTGGGCCCTATCACTTCAACGTCCTGGCTTTCCCATGCAATCAGTTTGGAGAATCGGAGCCCATGTCCAGCATGGAGATAGAATCTTTTGCGAGACAAAACTACGGAGTCACATTCCCCATCTTCCACAAGATTAAGATCTTAGGGCCGGAAGCAGAACCTGCGTTTAGATTTCTTGTTGGTAAATATCTACCCTGCCTCAATGTTGTCCATTCCTTTCCATTATCATACATACGTGCGATAGAAAAAGATATAGATAGATCAGGACCATAGTCCCTATCTCATTTAAAATAGTTTACTGGGAAAAATTCATAAAACTGTCAAATATCCAGAAACTTATTCTTTGAAACTTTCTAGAAGCTATACATCCCTGAAATCAGGTTTTGACTTCTTAGATGGTAAAGACTTTCACCTTGGTGTGTTTTTATTCCTTCTGACCATCGTGTTGAAGATCGTGTGCGAGGCAGGGCCACAACTGCTTTCCCTAAGTATTTCAGCTCTCCCCTCAGCTGCTAGCCTTTCTGTTGGGACAGTAGCCCCACCCCTGACGAAAGCTTCACGAATACTTGTGGCCGAGCATCGTTAACTGAGTATATCTTTATGTTTAGTTTTATGGTGGTGGACTTTCCATCTGAGACATTAGCCTCAAGGTTGACCTGACATTTTACCAGGGTTTTGCTGAAATTCAAAGCAAAATAACTCGCTTATTTTCAGAAGTCAGTCATATGAGACTTCCTCTATAACTAAGCTTGCCACAATCATCTATTTAAAGCATGTGTAACACAGTACACAGGAACCGTGGCTGTTCTTTCTGGGGAATACTGAAGAAAAGGTAGAGCAGAGCCCTTGAGCTAAGCATCCGATTATATTCTAGCGAGGACTCTGTCAAAAAAAAAAAAAAAAAAAGTGAAGCTCAACTGTCCTCACAGAACCAAAACTGCCACACAGACAGTGTGTGTTGTTAGACAGGGAAGGCAGGAGAACCCAGAGGTCGGGTCCACCAGTTCTGGAAGGAGGTGCAGATAGCAACTCTGCCTCTACCAATGGCGGCCACTCAGTATCAAGTTCAGGCCTCCATTTTTCTCATATACAAAATGCTGAAGAGAGTAACACCCATTTCTTGGGGTTGCCTGACCCCACTTGAACCCTGAACTAGGCACAAAGTGCAGACTTGATTTTAATTTTAGTTGCTGTATCTTTCCTATGAAAGACATTTGTTTTTATGTGTGAGTGTTTTCCCTGCATATATGTGTTTGTCCATGTGTGCCTGGTGCCCAAGAAGGCCAGAAGAGGGAGGGCATCAAACCACCTAAAACTGAAGTCACACAGCTGTGAGCCACCATGTGGGTGCTGGGAATCGAACCTGGGGCCTCTGCAAGACCAGTACTCTTAACCAATGAACCATCTTTCCAAACCCTACCTATTATATCTTTTGCTCATATTCATTAATATTAGGGACAGAGATCCAGAATGACAAAAGTAAAAACATTCACACTTATTACATAAATTAAGATCTAGCAAAAGAATGTCATAATTTCTCCAAGTAATTATTTCAAATCCCTTGCCATTTTGCTATATAATCAGTAATATTTGAAACATTATTACATTAAATATGAAAAATCAATGTGTACCTTCCATTTACCAAAAAAAAAAAAACTTTAGAAATTTTACATTTTGAAAAGTTAAGAACAGACTAGATACGGTGGCAAGCACCTATAATCCCAGTATTGGGAAGGTGGAGGTTTGGAGGATTAAGAGTTCAGAGTTAGCCTAAGATGTGTAGTGAATTTCAGGCCAGCCTGGGCTATACAAATATTAAATATTAAACTGGTCTTGGGCATTCACCCGCCTGTTAATCCCAGGATCTAAGAGTCTGAGTCAGAAGGGCCACAAGTTCAAGTCCAAGTTAGGCTACAAAGCAAAACAAAACAAAAAAAAAAAGAAAATGAATGTAGATTACCAAATCTAAAATACATAACTTTGTTTCGTGTCCTGACTCTAGATCAGTACAGTCATCTATGAAGTCAAGAATACTGAAGTCTGGTTACTGAAGCCTTGAGTTCTACTTTGTGTGGGTGTTTTATTTTGTTCTTAATAGTATGACAATCCTAGAACCTGGTTCTAAAATTGTCACCTATACAGATGTAATAAAACTGAAAGCCTTGACAAAGAATAAAATCATGCTCATGAAAATATATTCTGAACATTATAGATTCTTCCAAGAAGGAACCAATGTGGAACTTTTGGAAGTATCTGGTCAACCCCGAGGGACAAGTTGTGAAGTTCTGGAGGCCAGAAGAACCCCTTGAAGCCATCAGACCTCACGTGTCACAAATGATTGGGCAAATGATTCTTAAAAAGAAAGAGGACCTATGAAAACATCACAATCAGTCCAGCACAGCTGGACAGAGAAATGACCTCGAAGGATTCAGCCTCCTTTTAGATTTTGACAACTATGGCACTAAAAGATTTTTCAGGCCATCTCACCACTCAGTTGCAATGGATGTCCCCAAAATAGAAATGTTACCCAAAGAGGAAAAAAAGGGGTGGGGGTAGCCAAAGAATCATGATGAAGTATATTACTTATCTGTCCAGAAGGAAAACTGTAGGAAGCTCAGTCACCAATATGCTTCCGTTTCCGGTTGTAACTTTCTCTAGGGTTGACCCGTACGGGAAAACTAATGCCCAGGACCACTATGTGAAATAAAGAACACTGTGTGGGCGACATTTCTGAAGTGACTAACTAACTGTAAGTGGTACACAGGTGTAATAAAGGATAAAGTGAATGCTGCAAAAGAGAAAGTGCTTTTGTTTTAAGTTTTTTGAGACAGGGTGTCGGGGATCAGCCTCAACAAAAAATACCACTCACCAGGTTAGGGGTATGGGGATTTAGAAGTATTAGTAAAAAATATGATGATGTGAGAATAAAAAGACAGAAAAACATAGACTAGTACCAGGAGGAAGTTCCAGTGAATACTGAAATTGCCCAATGTTTAATTTTCAATTGCTTAAAATGCCCCTGACCCCAAAAGGTAGGAGGAAGACAAAAAACTGCATAACATAATGCAGGGAAATGAACAGACCAGTTGAAGGCTGTGGGCGCTATAGTTAAACATTCTGTTGCTAGAACAAAACAAGTCACGCTCACAGCCTAAACCAAAACATTCTAGAGGCAAACCACTCCCTGGGTGGAATTTAATGTGAGCTCCCTAAAGGAACTGGAACCTTAGTTGGATCTTGTCCAACCAAAGGGAACAGACCCACCAGACTCTTCTGGGGCTGAGCAGGACGGTGAGTGTCGAACAACCCAGCCCTTCCCTCAGCCTTGGGGAGAAACACACACTGAGTCGGAAGTCTGTCATCAAAGCAGGATCTCGTTTAATGGTATCAGGCTTGAACTTATATAGGGTTGTGATGGGGGTGGAGAAGCTTGGGATGGGTTGAGGCAGAGTAAGGAATAAGGGCCAATAAAATTCTGCCACGCTAACAGTGGCTAGGTAGAGGTAGGTCTAGGTTGGGTAGCCAGAGACAGGTCAGGAAGTTACACTGGGCCTCACCAAATTCAAGTTAGGCTCAGGAAGTTACACTGGGCCTCATGCCCGGGCTTCATGAGGCCCAACAGGATCCTTAGACTTTTGTTTGAGGTAGAGACATATCTACTTCTCTATTCCTGAAATACAAAGTCTGTCATACCTGTTGACAATAACCTTGAGAGCAGAACTCTCTGATGTAAATCTGGGTGCAACCTTTGTTTGAGGTAGAAGTATTAACCTTGAAGGAATAGAGGTGAGGTCCAACTCTCTGACTTTTGGTCAATGTGGAAATAGGCTCACATTTTTGGGCCTCCACAGCAGGGTTTCTCTGTGTGACACTGGCTGTCCTGGAACTCATACTGTATACCAGGCTGATCTCGAATTCAGAGATCTTCCTGCCTCTGCCTTCTAAGTGCTAGGATCAGAAGTGTGAGCCACCACACCCTGCAAAGTGTGGACTTTCAAATCATTGCATGTGTTTCACACACAGGTTTTTATTTGGTGTTTCTTTAATATAGGTTTTAATGATTTATTGAATCTGGACAAGTTGTCACTTCTAAATTATTTGAAAACAGCATCATTTTCAGCCTTTCCATGTGATTCTTCTAGGATCAATTTAAATTACATAACTAGGATATTAGAATTGAGGCTAGCCTTTAATTTTGAATAAAAACCATCAAGTATAGGAAAAGGGACATAAGTATATGATCATTTCAATTGATGTCTTACAAGTCAATTTTGACTGCTAATAGACTAAATTAGTCATTTGGGGAGAACTCAATTCTGTGTCACTCTGATACTCAAAACTGTAAACACTGTCTTCAGAGAGTCAAACTCCAACGTAAAGTTGGTGATAGCAATCATGTAAGTCCTCGAAATCAAAACCTGGACCTTTTTGCAGAGATATTTGCACCTTTTCTCCCAAAGCCATGGTCTGGATATGTTGTCAGCCTTGTACCTAACAAAGTGACCTGCCCAGTTGGTGAAGACGCGTCACTACCCTGTGAAATGCAATGTCACTGAATAAAAGAATTACACTGAAGACTGATATTTTGTGTGGGGATACCGTCATTTACAGTTCGGCAAAGGAGGAAGGGCCAATGTCAGTGGCCTGTGGCTGACTCTGTTTAGACCTAAAGAAGACCGTGGTGAGTTCAGTCATACCACCACACTTTACTAACAGTCTCAGAGAAACAAAACATGTTCCCTGTGGCACTGCCTTCTGCTTCAAAGTGTATTTCCAGCCACATGGCTACTGATGTGTTTAGCAAGTTCTCTGGACCAGGTAGAAGTGCCGAGCCCCTTACAGGTGGCAAATCTTGCAAGGATAGCCTTGGGAATGCTGGATGTGTGTGCCAGAACACCTGGGGACATCTCATCAGCTGCATGACTTCTGGCAGGTCACTAACTACCATTAACATCAGTTCCCTTACCTGTAAAGTGGAGGTCAAATGGAAAAAAAAAAAAACAACCCTCCCAACCCTGTCAAATGGCATACTCACCAGGGAAGCAACTAGAATTAACCTGGATTGTTGTCAGTAAAAGAGAATTTATTCAAGTCTACCTGCCTTTTGTAATTTTACCCCAACAGACTATTAGCAATCTAAATTCTGGGTCTCTAGTACAATTTTGACCAGAATCCACCCCTCCAAGCGTTGCTTCCCAGGCACGATTGCCATGCACTCCAACTGTGACTTCATGGAGCACCAAAAGCACAAGGCGTTTGCACATGCTCACATCAGGCAGGTAAGCAGAGCTGAGCAGGCCAGCAGCACACAGGCGATGTAGACCCACACTGCCAGGTGGGTGGTCAGGGAGTTGAACAGAGAGTGACCTTGACTGTCCCAGGGGATGTGATTTGATGACCTCAAGTCACCACTTCTCTCCAAAATAAAAGCTTCCCCAAGTGTCTCCAGCTCTGGTTGCCTAATCCAACCCATGACCTCCACAAGATGCACTGTGGGAGGCGAGGCATGCAGGTAGGCTCTGAAAGCATTTTCTTTGAATGGCCTTACCAGAAGCTCAAGGGACCACTCAGAGTTCCTAACATTCCGCTGATACGCCCTGAAAATAAAGACCTGTTTGCTAGTATGCTGCCACTCACAGCTCAGCAGGCCCATTTATCCTTCCTAACTGGAGCGCCACGTCCCACATACAGACTGCTGCAGGACGTGGGAACTGGGTAAAGAGGTAGCTAGCTGTCATCTTCAACACAAAACAAAGGGCTGTGATCGCATGCACCTTCACTGAGTTGAATAATTCATTGACTGAGTTTATTTTGGTTTTGTTTGAAGGGTAGAAAGGAATACTCCATACAAACTCATCACCTGTTTACAGCAGAGGCAACAGTAGAGAACAGTGGGACTGAAATATGAATTTTCCCTGATAGCTGGGAAATCTTAATGCATAATGAGTATAGTGCATCTATAATGTGTTTATAATATTATAAATATATATGTATACATATAAAACTCTGAGTAATTTTTCTATATATAGCTTGATGTGTGTGTATGTATGTATGTTTGGCTCTCAGAAATCCTGACTTGCAGATGCACAATTTCACAGCCTAAATGTTCCCATGTGACTGACATCAGTCTACCAATGGCTTAGTGATGTGGGATGCTCGTGTGTGTGTGTGGGGGGGGCCAAACAGTGTTGTAATTAATATAGTTTCTGTGTGGTTATTCAGGTCTGGGTGGCCAGGAACAAAAGAGGACAGTGCAATCTCCATTTACAAAATGACACCAAATGATGAGCATAGTATACCCACAAAAAGCCTAATAAAGCTTTAAAAAAAAAGGTGGGGGGACTTCTACACCCAGAAAAATGGGAGTCAACCAGAGCTTCTTGATTGCTTCATGTTTTCAGATAGGCTCTGTTTGCTGGTGGTATTAGCAGCAAAAACTGTATGGCTCCTTTAAGAGACAGCTTCCTAGTTTGTGCTGGCAGCCTATTAGTTCAGGCTTCTTATTAACTAACTCTTATATCTTAAATTAATCCATTTATATTTTATATTTTACCACAAGGCTTGTGGTTTGTTACCTCTTACTTCTTGGGCGTCTACATGGCGTTTTCCTGACTCCACCTACTCTCTCTATATCTCTGTTCAGATTTCCCATCTGGCTTTACTCTGCTAAGCCATTGGCCAAAACAACTTTATTCATCGACCAATGAAAGCAACACCATTCACAGAAGGACATCCCATATCATCTTAGTGCCTAGCTTGCATAGTTTCTGAAATTTTTATCACTGTATCAATCAACAGGAGATAGCTCAAATAAACCATTACACACAGACTTGATAAAGAGGTGTCATAAGGCTCACCAAGGAAAAAAGCCTACATCTCAAATGTATCAAATGTGCTTTTCTTATTATAAATACACTATTTTGACAGGGCACATACAAATGTAGGCATGTGTGCAGTTTCTGAACTATGAAATGCCGCCTAATCATAGGGAAGACTGTTGGCCTAAGAGCGCTGTCTACAGATAACCTCAAGTAGGAAAATATGCTAGTAAAAAGAATAAAAGGGAGAAAGGAAGGGGTACAGCAGGAAAGGAAGAGGGGAGAAGAGAGAAGAGAGAGGTGAAGCAGAAAGGAGGGGGGAAGAGGAGAAAGAAAGGAAAAGCGGGAATGTGGACGTATATTAAATAACATTTGTGGTCAGTTCTTCCCTCTTCATGAACTAGACATCATCTTCTTCCAATTATTGTAAACCAACATGCGGTATTTTACACAAAATAGGAGAACCAAGTTGTCTTCCAAATAATTCAGCCCACCCCCCCCATACCCAAAATATTCCAAATTTTCTGAAAAGAGGGAGATGGAACCCAAGAAGGAAACCAAAAATGGTATTCTATGTTTCATTTTCCATTAACTGTCTTTTAAAACTCTGCCTTGTGTGAGCAGAAGCACTGAGTGGTCAATAGTGTTTCTTTGAAATAAACCAACCTCCCGGAGAGAGTTGGTAAAGGGATGCTGTTCTTACTTAGTTCTCAGACTTACTTGCAATAAAGTTCTATTCTTCTGCCTACAAATGAATCCATTCCACTCTTCGTGTCCTCCTCCCTGGAGGAGGATAAAGGGCAGCTAGAAGTAAGGAACTGGAACGCTGCACCAGCTGGCAATGGCACAGTTCCACCCCAGCGCTCTGAAAACTGCTGTAGTTTTCCCACAGGCAGCAGAGTCTGCTTCCACCTACAGCAGATTGTTGTCCCTCTGCTGGTTCGGTTCCTTCGCATGTATATCCCCCCCCCCCCGCCCCCCATTCACGCCCAGGGTTCCTTTACTTCTGTTTGTGTACCCTCCCATTCACTCCCAGGGTTCCTTTACTTCTGTTTGTGTACCCTCCCATTCACGCCCAGGGTTCCTTCACTTCCGCTTTTGTACCCTCCCATTCACTCCCAGGGTTCCTTTACTTCTGTTTGTGTACCCTCCCATTCACTCCCAGGGTTCCTTCACTTCCGCTTTTGTACCCTCCCATTCACTCCCAGGATTCCTTTACTTCTGCTTATGTGCCCTCCCATTCACTCCCAGGGTTTCTTCACTTCCCCTCGTGTGCCCTCCCATTCACTCACACCCCCACAGAAACGTTACATTTATTAGTTTACCTTTTCCCCCTTGGGTTTTTTCTTTGCATTTGGTTTGGTTTGGTTTGGGGGTAGGGAGTGTTTGTTTAAATGGGAGTCTCACAAAACCCAGACTGAAGACTGGCTTCAAACCATTTGTTCTGTAGCCAAGGCTGCCCCTAAACTTCTGTTCCTCCAGCCTCCACCTCCGGAAACTGGGATTACAGGTGTGGTCTGCCATGCCTGGTCTTTTTTTTTTTTTTTTATGTATTTCTTCATTTTTCTCACTACCTTATAGTGATTTCACTCCTTTCCTTTCTTAGGCTCTCCGTCATGCAGAACTAGAGAACAGCTTTAAATAGATGCTAGGTTACATCCCCAGCACTCCAAAATATCTACATGCTTAGTGAGTACAAATATGGGTGGTTTTAATCCTTGCTCTTGAATTTAAAAATAAAGCACAAGAAAAGCCTTCTAAATTTAGTAGATTTTATTTTTATTGACAAGTTTGTAACAAAAGAAAAAAAATGCTGAAATTTAACCTTTTTTTAAAGATGAAAAAGTGCTGAGAATTAATGGAACATTTATATGCATTATATATTATGTATTATATATTATATACGCACAGCATATATTATTTAAGCATATATATATACACATACATATATACATACACTCACGGCTCAAGGAACATTGTAGAGGGGGGCAGAAAGAATGTAAGCCATAGGATAAGGAAGAGTACTGAGAAACACTGTCTGTGCTCCACAAGTCAAATGACCTCGCACAGAATGTGGAAGTAATAAATATTAAATGATGTCTGTGGTCAGTCCTTCCCTCTTCATGAACTAGACCTCTTCTTCCAATTATTGTAAACAAACATGCAGTATTTTACACAAAATAGAAGAACTGAGTTGTCCTCCAAATAATTCAGCCCAACCCCCCAATACCCAAAATATTCCAAATTTTCTAGATGCTTGAAGTAAAATGTTTTAGTCCGTGGCTCATTTTGAAAATTAGCCCAATTCTCCCTCCACTTGATGTGCACACGAGGTCACAGAAACCCACCCTACTACCATACTATGAAACTGAAGAATGTCAAAGTATCAAAGATTTTAACTGAAAATTTGGGGAAAATACATGAAGCTTTCCACTATATTCTAAATCTTGTGTTCAAAATACAAATATATAACTTCATAAATGCTTTATCAAGCCAGGACTCCAAAGCTATTGAATTTTAAAAGTAGCTATAGCACTTTCATTACTATAAATCTTCCATTTTACTATAACTAATCATCCAAGAATAAAAATAACTTATCATAAACAGTGCCCTTCTTCATGGCAAAGCATACACATGGATTATAACAGTATTCTTGTGTTGACTGTATATGCAATAGGATAGCAGTTGCATGTTAGCTGGTGCCATTCACATATTCAACCAGCTAACAATACACTGCCAGCCCATCACACACAGGTACTGAGTGTGAAGAATCTGCCCAGAAGCAAGTAGCAGGGTAGCCGTGACTGCTGACTTGACCCAAAGCAGCCAAATTGCAATACACTGCCTACCTGATTCTGGCCAATGCTGGTATTGACGAAGTCACTGCGGCTACGTTTTTCATGGGAAACACAGCTGCAGAACTGCTGGAGTGTAGTGGCATAAATGCAAAGGGCGAAGGATAACTTGAGGGATTCTCTCTTCCCGCCTTCTGAATGCTACGGATCAAACTCAGGTGGATAGGATTAACAGCAAGTAACTTTACCAGCTGAGCCTTCTTCCCAGCCAGGGCTCTAATCTTAGCAGCTACACTGAAGAGAATTCATAGAGAAACCTTGTTTTGTTTTTCCTAAACTATTAGAAATAAAGTTTGTATTTCCAAGCAACAAGCATATAAAAAAACCTTTAATAACAGTTCAATTGTTTTAGAGACAGGGTTTTCCTGGGTAGCCCTGGCTGTCCTGGAATATGCTTTGTAGACCAGGCTGCCCTCGAACTCAGAGATCCAACTGCTTCTGCCTGCAAGTGCTGGGATTAAAGGCATGCACCACCTTTATACTTATACTTAGGTTTTCCAAATTAAAAGTTTAAATATGGATATTATAGTAAAAAATAATTAATAAAAGATCAATTGAATTTGGCATTAAAGTATCTAGAAGATAAAATAATCTGGGCAAAGCATCTAACTGAAGAAATGTGTGTGGCAGTTCAGTTGTGTTTAAAGAACGTAAGGCCTTTAAATATCGTTTGTCTCCCATTGTAGGTGATATTAGTCACTGCAGCTTTAAAGTTCGGTGTGGGGTGTAACCGCTTACAGAAAAATGTGTAATTGTTTAAAAAAATCTACTCAAATGGTGAGATTTGAACTAAGTATGTTTAAAAGAAAGTGAGCTATTTGGCATAAAGTGAAGCGTGGTAAATGGCAACAGAGACGCGAGTCATGTGAGCCTTTAACTTTTTCATCTATAGAGAAAGTACAGGGGCTGGAGAGATGGCTCAGCGGTTAAAAGCACCAGCTGCTCTTAACTGCTCTGGATTCTCAGCACCAACAAGATGGCCCATAACCGTCTGTAACTCCAGTTCCAGGAGATCGGAATCCCTCTTCTGGACTCCACGGGCACCAGGCACGCACTTGGTGCACATTTATACATGCATGGAAATATACATAAGATGATAAGAATTATTTTCGAAAGATAATTACAAGTATTTTTGGGTTGTGACTTGACCGAGCAGAAATATTACATTGGATCCAACGTTTAGTGGCTGTCGTGAGTACACCTTCTTACCCACCAGATGGCACCATTTCCACGTCTTTGCTTGCTTCTGGGTGTAGCAGGGGGGTAGTGCAGCTAGCAACTGCTGGGATGAAAGTCTAACAGCCAGCTAGCAGTGCACTGCCTGCCTGACGCACCGCACCGTGCTTCATCCTCTGTGGAGACAGAAACCAGGAAGCGGCCGCCAATCGGGTACATGGCTACCATCGGTTGTGAGGATCTATTTCTTAATACATCTTAAATCGATTCTGTAGTTAAATTTTTGATTCTCCTGTTTTCAGACCACATCACACTTCTCGCAAATGCCTTCTTTAGCAAGAATTAGTTTCCTCGAGATCAGAAGGAACACTCACCTTGGGGCAATTTTGACTTCGCTGCTGCTCCATGTCATTGGCGAGCACCCGCATAACATTTTCCTTTGAAAAACAGATTAACACGAAGGGAGAAAACTCTTTAAGAAACTCGTAAGGGGTGGGGGTGGGATTTTTCTGGATCCTGAACTTGCCGGGCCACATTCATTCACTCTCTCTACAGCAGCCGGTCACCTCCAGAGTATAAATTTCACACAGCTCAAAATGTAAATTAGGCTGTAGGATTTCATGGCATGTCTTGGTCCTAAGTATTACACACTGTGCCTTCCTCAAGAAGCCCCTTCGGAGGCTTTCTTGGGTCGTGAAAGAAAAGGATGGTACTCACCCACAGCATCCCCCCCTCCTCGGTCCTGATCCTCCTCCCAGTGGTGCGCGGCCGTTTCCACTCCATCTCCAGGTGAGTGCGCTGTTCCGGAGTCTGGCTTCCTCCTTCTAGGGCTAAGGGTCAGCTCGGCTTCCCAAATCGCTAGAGCCTCACCCCACCCCGTCTTCAACCCCAAGTCCAGGATACTTTCCCTCCTAGGTCTGCATCCCCCCCCACTCCTCCCACCGCTCCTGGAGCGTATTCCCCAGGGTACCCTTTAAAAAGCCCGCGGGGCGGCAATCAAAGCGGGAACCCCCCACCTCCACCCCGCCATAGGTCAGCGCTTCGATGACGTCAAGCCTAGGAGGGTTCCCCGCGTGGGAAGTGGGGTGTTCCCTCCTACCGGCGGTCCAGCACTGAGCGGCCCAAGTGGCGCGCGTCGCAGCGCCAAGCTTTGCCGCGAGCAGTGGCGGGCCTGAGCCTCTGCCGGCTCTGCAGAGCGTGTCTCCACCGCAGGAGGCACAGAGTCGGCGGGTAGAAAAGCGGGTTTTTTGGAGTTCACCTCCGATCCGTTTTCAGAAACAAAAACGTTCGGTTCTAACGGACTCTAATCCCTTCTCCAATACCACCCGTAATTTTCTCAACCTTCCTCTGTTCACTGCTGGTGATGATCGTTTGTGAGAATTACTGGACGTAATTTTTCCCAGTGTTTCCCAAATGAGCACATCAGCTCCTCTTATCTTCAAACTCAAGAAATGTACAGGGGTGTCTAGGCTGCTGAGAAGGGGAAACATTGACATATCCATCCAATAAATCATCTGCACTGTCCCCTATGGGAACTGGCGAAGTTCTTTCACTAGATCTGAGTTACTTCCTGTACTTCCTGTACTTCCAAGGGCCTCATAGGGAAGAGCCAGCAAGATAAACTGATCAGGCCCGGGACTGAACTGATGGTGAAACTGCTGGAGGGACCTGGAGAGAACTGACACGGAGCCAGATGGGCTGCCAAAGAAGCAGGCTGTGCCATATGGCAGAAGGCTAAACGATCTGAGAAACCTACGAGGTCTAGCGGCCGGTTTCTCGCCTCATACCCTCATCCCAAACTGACGTCAGATCGCATTTTACTCTGATATGTTGGTTTGTGCATTTTGGGAATAGGAGAGTCATAGGCATCAGACAGATGTTCAAACGTGTCGATGATGTAAACAAAAAAAAAAAAAACACACTAAATCCACTCTAGTACTTTTGAAAATTCACTCGAATGCTTTTGAAACAAGAAATACTGGCTTCGCAGCAAGCCAGTTCCGCGTGTTCGAGAACAAAGGTTGTAAATGTGTGCAGGTAACCTAACCTTCAAATGAGATTTACCCAAAAGTTTGCATTAAAATATCTCTCTTACCCACAAGAATTCTACTTTTCTCGCAGTGTATTCAGATGCCAGTCAATCCTTTCCGCAAACACTAAGACTAAAAGGGAACCATCGTCGCATGAGTAGGTGGATTGTTGATGTAAATGGTCTTGAAAATGCCAGCCAGAACTAGCAATATATTGAAAATGTGAAATTGCTTTTATCTATTCTATTCTGTTCTAATATTTTACATTTTTCCCCATTTTGTAGAAACAAGGGAGACATTTTAAAAACAAGGAGCCTATAGATCCATGTAAATTGGTTTTTGTTTTTTTTTTAGAATCCAGTGTCTTATAAGGATTAACAGTGAGTTATTTGCGTACAAGTGCGACTTTCTGTCACACAGACTAAACGTGCATTTAGACTCTCATCCCAGTTACACAGCCCCCAAATGCCTTTCTTTCTTCTGTGAAGCAGGGAAATATCCAAGGGTCTCCTTTTAAAATGTTATTGTGCATTTAAGGGGCTGGGGACTATAGCCTAATGGTAGTGTTAACCCAGCCTGCAGGAGACCCTTAAGGTTCAATCCCCAGTACCACTGCCCCCCCAAGTTATACAATTGAATATTCAGACTAAAATTTAACACCAGAAAGATGGAAGTAGTTTATCATTTAGCAACTACCACATTAATGACTATTACTCCCAGAGGTCCAGCGTGCTCGATTTATTCTGTTTATAAAGATATGTGCCCTCAACAATTAAATCCAAAAAGAAAAATGCAATTTCTGACTGAATAAATCTGTCAGACAACACTTAAGTCACACAATCTAAAATCACTTTAAGAAAATCTGCTGGTATGATGTAACTGTTGGGGCATAACCTCCATTCTGAAGTATTCCTGCTCAAAAGGCAAAATCTCAATTTAATGATGACAGAAAACCCACATTGACCGTCTACCAAATAATTGGCCAGTAGAGCCTCCACCTCTAGAGTGCTAGGATTAAAGGGCCGCGCCCCACACCCAGCTTCTAAATTTCATTTTCCAAACATTGTTTAATCATGTGGTCATTCTGGTTAAAAAAAAAAAAAAAAAACCTCTCTCATTCTCTCTTTAGAGAGATGTGTAAACGTTTTGTCGTAATTTGCATGAAATGCGTTTTTAAAGAACAATATCTGATTCAAACATTTGTGTGCCTGTTTTTTTCCCTGAGTGAGAATTTTAGGATGTGTGAGGAAAAGCAGCCACTTTCGACATATATATCAACATTTTGCTTGACTCTCAGATCTGCGGTTGCTGAGTCTGAGGCTTGCCCCTATCAAGTGGCAGCCAGAGGATAGCCGAACTTCCCAAATGCTCATCTTTTCAACCACATAATTACATTTTGCTTTTTCTACTGTGTTTAACCGCTTTCCCAGAAATGCAAACCAGAGAGTTTCCCCATCACTAACTCCAACCGCCGCCAACGCCGGCCGCAGTTCCTCCCGCCGAGCTGGTCCCGCGCCCGCGCTCGCGGGCTCGCCTCCCGCTAGAAATGCGGCCGCTCCCGCCCCCAGCTCCCGCCAGCCTGGCCCGCGCCTACTGGACAAAAGGGACGGTTGGGGTTCGCTTTTAACGATCTGTTTGGCACGTGCCCCTCCGGCAGGATTAGTTGAGCTGAGCTGGAGGGGGGGGGGGGTGGATCCCGGAAGAGTCACTCGGGTGGCTGGGTTTGAGGGGGGAAGGCTGGCTAGGCAGGGCTGAGGCTAGCCACACTGCAGGGCAGGGGAAGAAGAGGGAAACCAGGTCCCCTCCGAGACCAGTGCTCCCCAGAAGGACATAGCTCAGAATGCTCCAGCAACCACCAGCTGGGCTTCGAATTTTAACCTGCGAAGCTTCCTGCAGAGATTACTTGCCACTGCAGTATATGACATTTCTCCACTCCCAGGTGTATTTTTCTGTCACTGCCTGAGATCTAGGGACAGGTCCTGTCGTTTACATTTTCTCATAACCCAACTAAAGAGGACGAAGGGTCAAGTTCACCCAGCTTTTGCCAGTGCGCATGTTCTTGGGTTGGGGAGCCAGTGTGGTGTGTGTGTATGTGTGTGTGTGTGGGTGTGTGTGGGTGTGTGTGGGTGGGTGGTCAATCCATGGCATTTCTCAGGAACTGACCACCTTGTTTGGGAGCACATGGTCTCTAGAGTTCTCTGGCTGGTTGGCCAGTGAGCCCTGTGAGTGCTCCTGATCTGGCCTCATCAGGGCTGGAGTTACAAAACAGCCCATCCCTGCTGTTTCAGTGGGTGCTGGAAATGGGACCCACATCCTCCACATTGCGTGGTCAGCATTTCATTTCCTAAGCTCCCTGGTTTGTCTAGCTCGTAAAATACAAACCAGATCACTCTTCCTCTGACTGCTTTTCCTTGTGCCTATTTTTCTCCGAGTGATTCATGAATAAAGACCCAGATCCCATAGCCCCTCCCCCAGTTTCAAGATGATGTGAGGCAAATATCAAACTGAGTACAACACTGTATTAATATAATAGATAAAATCTGGTTTATGTTGTTGATTTCTCCCCGCTCCCCCAAAGAAAAGCTGGCTCCAGAATGCTCTAGATTTGAAAACCTATTTTACCTTACTTAGGGGATCTCTGTAAATTTGAGGTCAGCCTGGTCTATATAGTGAGATCCAGATCAGCTAGGGGTACATATAAAGACCCTGTCTAAAACAAAAAATTTCATTTTCAAATGCAGCAGAAGCCGAAACAGAAGGAATGATCTTTTCCCCCTCATATTGTGTCCAAGGTTTCTGTCTATCCTTCCTCCATGTGCCCTGTTCTGATGTCACCAAATATTGCTTTATGACTTTATGGCGGGGTAAGTCAAACTCTTTCTTATATGCTCAAATCTAGGGATCCAAGACACACTGTCTCTCTGACACAGCACACACACACACACACACACACACACCCCTCCCCACAATAAGAAGGCACACACATATATACCTCCCCACAATAACAATAAGGCACACATACACACACACCTCCCCACAATAACTATTTTTAAAAACAGAAACTATAAAGCCCCTAAGGTATAAATTTATTTCTTTGGGATGAAGTGACAGACTTAGAGGTCTAATTTAAAAGAATATTTGATTAATATGTCTTTTTATTTTTTTTATATTTTTTGAGACAAGATTTCCCTACATATCTCTGACCACCCTGGAAGTCATTCTGTAGACCAGGCTGGCCTTGAACTCAGAGATTCACCTGCCTCTGCCTCCTGAGTGCTGAGATTAAAGGTGTGTGCCATCGCAGCCTGGCTTCAGTAATATGTCTTTATAATGCACCTGTGCAAAATTCACCATCCTTATATTTAGCACCAAAGTACAGAAGATGTAACACATGGTAGGTAGACAATATATCAGAGAGTGAATTGTAAACCCCCAGCTCAGTTCTTTAAGCAGAAATCTACTAAGTCAGCGGTCTGGCTGAGCAAGGACAGTGGTGGTGATGTCCCTGGGGAGCCACATACATTTAAATAGTCCCGGATCTCTGCTCCCCAAGCAGTCTTAAGGAAAAGCAAGGGGCCCCACTATGGATGGCCCCTTCCACCAGACCCAAGCTTGGTTGTTGTTGGTGCCTCAAAGCTGCTAAGTTTAGACTAGTTCTGGAGAAATAAAATGGTTCCATGATGAAAGGAACAGGCCAGACACTCCTGCTCTGCCATTGACTTTGCAGGTCTAGTTACTCCTGCTCTGCCATTGATTGGCAGGTTTGCTGTTCCTCTCACAAGTCCACTTACTGACAAGATTGAGCAGACGGAGTGCTGATGTGATTTCTCTTCTGTTCGGTCACACTCCACAGTCTAGTCCAACCAGACGGCCTATTGTGCAGGCCTGTGTTCCCATAAGCATACTAGGAAGTCTCAAGATGCACACGGAGCTGTGGACAGGGAGCCTTGGCTGAGATGAGCTCCCTCTGTGGGTCAAAGACGCAGTTTTCTTCATGATCCTGTCCTTTGGGCCCAGCAAGGCCCAATTAAGGGAGAAAACTTAACTCAGCAAACCACGATATTGTCAGTCTCCTCTTATGCAACAAAAAGAGGTTTTTAAAAATGGCTTTAGCTATTCTATAGAGACAACCCTAAAGCCTCATTTTAAAAAATAGTTTCGGCCATATCATCCCACCAACATGTTAGAATTTCAAATGCCATCCATGTGTTTTGTTTCTGTTTGTTGATTGGCATCAGGTGCCATGCTGGCCGTTTTGATGTGCATCTAAAAGCAACCGGGCGCAGCAGGCCAGAGATAGAGTCTTTAAGTTGTCCTGGGTATGTGTGCCCATTTTTTAAATTTATTATTTTTTAATTTCATTTTACATTCCAACCATAGTTCTCCCTCCCACCCCTCCTCCTGCCCACCCCCTTGCCTCCTCTCCCCAGGCCACCTCCCATCCACTTCCTCCCAATCAGTAAGGGCTCCTATGGGAAGTCAACAAAGTCTGGCACATTAAGCTGGGGCAGGGACCAAGCCCCTCCCCACTGCATTAATGCTGAGCATGGCATCCCACCATAGGGAATGGGCTCCAATAAGGTAGCTCGTGCACCAGGGGTTGATCCTGGTCCTACTGCCAGGGACACTTCAAATAGTCCAAGCTTCACCAACGTCTCCCACATATGTAGGGCCTAGCTCAGTCCCATGGAGGCTCCACAGCTGTCGGTCTAGAGTCCTTGAGTTTGCACGAGGTTGGTTCAACTGTATCTGTAGATTTCTCCATCATGATCTTGATCTCCCCTCCCTCCTTCCTCTCTTCCACTAGGCTCCCGGGAGCTTGGCTGGTGCTTGGTTGTGGTTCTCACGCACTCCCTTCTGCACTCCCTTCTGTAAACCCACCATTTGCAGACTGCAGTGAACTGTCAGCTTCCAGCACTGTCCTGGACAGGGACCCACCTTTCCCCATGTTGCGATTTCGCTTCAAGTTGGAAACGTGTCCAGCGAAATTGGAACACATTCCAGAGATTGTCACATATGTTTCAGTCATTGTTTAACATAGTCTCTTTTCCCTTACTGTGATAAAATGTCCTGAGTAAAAGCGATTTAGAAGGAAAGTGGTTTGATTTGGCTTATAAGGGCAAGTCAAAGCAAGTCCTTCAAATGCCAGTGACATCCTACCCGCTATCAAGAGCGGGGAGAAACAAATGCATGCGTGCGTGCTTGCTGGATTCCTTGTGCTGGGGCACTCTTTTAAATTTTTTTAATGCACATTAGTGTTTTGCCACGGGTGTCAGGTCCCTTAGAACTGGAGTTACAGACAGTTGTGAACTGCCATGTGGGTGCTAGGATTTGAACCCTGGTCCTCTGGAAGAGCAGCCAGGGCGCTTAACCCCTGAACCGTCTCTCCAGCCCCCATGATTTTTACTTTTTAAAAATTAAGTACTACACCAGGCAGTGGTGTCACACACCTCTAATCCCAGCACTCAGGAGGCAGAGGCAGGCAAATCTGTGAGTTCGAGGCCAGCCTGGTCAACAAAACGAGTTCCAGGACAGCTGAGTTGTTACACAGAAAAATTCTGTCTCAAAAACAAAAAGATGAAATTAATCAACAGCTAAAGTATTTATTACAATTATTTTTATTCAGTTGTATCTCGTATTATAATTAACATTATTATTGTCAGAGAACAAAATTGCCTGGTGAGATGGCTCAGAGGGTATAAGCCCTTGGCCATGCAGGACTAGCCATCGGAGTTTGGCTTCCAGAAGCCACAGTGGGAGGAAAATACCAACTCCTGACCCCCATGTGGTATGTTCCAGCACCCACACATACATGCACATCATACATACATATCATACACACACGTCATACACACTCACACATATGCACATCACATACACATCATAATACATATCATATACACATGTTATACATACACAATAGGATATTTTCTAAAAAGAATAAAATTGACCTATAATACTCTAGAATTTCTGATGAAAAATATTTCACTTATATTTTTCTTGTTATTATTAATGAAGTAGGTCATACTTGAGAAAACATTTCTCCTTGATTTTTATTTTAAGTTCTGTATCACCGTATGTGGAAAATCAAGACATTTTCAAAGATTACAGACTGGTCTTTTTATCCTTTTAATATGAAATATGATGGTTGGGAGACAAGGAAAATGTGAGGGACATAAATATAGCTTCAAACTTTGTAACAAGAAAACTAAAATCGGAGAAATTAAGTCTATATGTCTATCCTAATATAGCATTCTACATGTGATCACTAGAAAACTATTGAGATATTTGAGGCTCCCATCTCCCCTATACCTGAAGCTCATCTCAGATCATGCCATCTGCGTGTCAAGCAATCAGAAGCATCTAGGTAGCGGCCCGGGCACCACAGGCCTATGCAGCCCTTCCAGTACTGATGGCTGCTTCCCTTCTCCCCTGGTTATTGAATCTGGCCCATCCTTGTTCCTCCATTGCTCTTTCTTGGGTGACTTCTTAGTTATGTTATTGGTCTGAAACGATAGGAAAGGTCCGTAAGGAGCCTGGTTAAAATGATATAGAGGAAGCCTGTTAGATGGCTTGGAGATACAGAGATTCCACTATCTGCACGTGATTTCCTGAGTGTGGTGTTCCAGATCAAACTAGGGATTTCATCTGCAGTCAGATTTGTCTTTTAAATATCGCTGTTTTAAAACTCAAGGCTCAGAGGTTGGTTTTCTGCAATGAATACAGCCAGGCTGAGAGACAGCAGACATTGTCATGGTAATGAAAACAAACACAGTTATTTTTCCTGCTCTTCAGAACTTAATCGAATGAGGATGCATTTGCAGTGAATTCAAATGAGCACACCTCTTCCCTGAAGGTGGTGCTGTGGGCTCAGGACGCAGTTAGCTCCACTTAATAGCTTATTCGGGATTTTCAGGACTCTTAACAGATTCTTAAAGTGCAATATACACATTTAAGTTATGCTGAAGCTTTTTATCATTTTAATTGCTTTTTTATTATTTTGATTCTTTCCTTTCCTTTTGGAAACCAAACAAATTGTCTGTAATGACTGTACTCATCGGCTTCTTGTTGCTGCTGTTGGATCCTAGGAACCAAACCCAAAGCTTCATGCATGTCCACCACATGTCCTGCCACTGAGCTAGACCCCCACCCCAATTCACCACTAACCCCTAGGTGAGAATTTACAAACATATCATTTTCCTTAAAGAACCTAAAACTTGCCAAGAAGAGATGGTGGTGCACGGTTTTAGTCCCAGCACTTAGGAGGCAGAGGCAGGTGGATCTCTGTGAGTCTGAGTCCAGCCTGGTCTACAGAGCAAGTTCCAAGACAGCCAGGATACACACAGAGAAACCCTGTCTTGAAAAACAAAAACAAAATCTAAAATTTAAAATTGAATCAAATGTTATTGTCAGACACTACATTAAACACTTTTGTTTTGTTTTGTTTTGAGGCAGAGTTTCTCTGTATAGCTCTAGCTGTCCTGGAACTTACTCTGTAGACCAAACTGGGCTTGAACTCACCTGCCTCTGCCTCCCAAGTGCTGGTCTTAAAGGTGTGCACCATTTAGAGCCTATTAAGCACTCTTAAGTGATTTATGGTATCAAACTATAATCTGACCTTATCTACATCAGTGGTGGAATATTTTAAAGTTGTGTGTGTGTGTGTGTGTGTGTGTGAGAGAGAGAGAGAGAGAGAGAGAGAGAGAGAGAGAGAGAAACACCATGACTCCAATTTACTTGATTACTAAAATAATGGTACAAACTTTCTTTTTAGGGTAATATATAAGAAAATAAGCTTTTGGTTATTAATTGCAGAGTTTAAAAAGACCCTTTATTCTTTGTCTGCTTTAGGAATGAAGGAAAGAGGGAGGTAATAAAAGAAAAAATAGGAAGGGAAAGAGAAAAACATCTAAGTAAAGATGTTGTTTTATCACCACTGACCCCTGGACTCAGACTGAGCTGAGCAAGGTGTAAGGGTACTGAGATGTTTCATCATCAGCCATGGAAAGTTATGATTCAAGCAACCTAAGTGTTTGCAATTACATCACTGCTCAAGAAGCTAAAATTATCTGACTCACGCCAGTAATCCCAGTCCTTAGGAGTCAGCGGCAGGAGGATGGCAAGTACACAAAGAGTTTAAGGCCAGTCTAGATTACCTGAGAGATCCTGCCTCAAGGGAAAAAGGATGTTTACAGCATTAGAGAAGCCTGATGTTTACAACAGACCTCAGTTTCAGACAGTGTAATTTGAGCATATGTATCCAGTGCGTTATCAAGACTGGTGCGCTTAGCTTCACTATAGAGATTCCTAAAGCTGTATCTACATTGTAGAACTGAAAACTCACCCCTTAGCTGCTCCTCAAGATATCTGATCATCACACTCAAAGGAAACACTGCCAACTTGACTGCTCCAGGAAGCACACATACCTGTGTAAACACAGAAGCCCTGGGCTAACATTTTCCATGCAGTACAAGTCAGCAAGTGGGTTATAATTGCAACACAATCGTGTTTACTTTTTGGTAACATTATACACAAGGATCTGATTTACTAGTGGAGCACAGGGGAGGACAGCCCTTAAATTCCTCTTCACAGGAGTAGGGAAACGGTAGCACACAAGAGAAGTCTGCAGTCACACACCTGCCCATTCCTTCAGTTCATACATAGAAACAATGACCATAGACACCACCTCTGCTCTCTCTCCCTTTCAGATGCCACACTTTCCAGTTAAAACACACACGCACACACATACCTATTCAAATAGCACACACAAGAATTTCCTAGGCTGGGGATCTAGCTCTATGGTAGAGCACTTGGCAAGGTCCTGGAATTGATTCCCAGCACTGGAAAAGATCAGTTTTCCTTTGGAAGCATTGAGACAAGCAGGGAAGAGAAGATGCTTACTGTCACCCCTCCAACAGGACAGACTGGGAGTGTGACGGGATAAGATGCAGAGACTCGGGGACGGTCATTTGCAAGCTTTCCCTTCAAGTTAAATAATTTCATTCCAATTTCTCAATTTTTTGTTTACTGTCCTTTTTTAAATCCTCAGCTTTTAATATTTATCTTATATTACATAACTCAAAACTATCACAATTCTAAAGGGACAAATGGCAGAATTTTGGAAGAAATGCCTTTTATTTTCTGACATTTTCTTCCCTTTTGAAAAAAATAGCTACAGAAAACACTAATGATTTGGTATATATTTGTTAAAATACTCAACCACATAATATTGGTTAGATAAGTTGTTCCAGGGCTGGGGAGATGGCTCAACAGGAAAAACATTTGTTGTACAAGCAGAAAGATTAGAGTTCTGATGCCCAGAGCCCAGGCAAATGCCAAGTAGGCATGACAGCAGCCTGTCATTCCATCCCTCAAACAGCAGAGACAAGATTCACAGAGCAAGCGGGCTAGCTAGACTTAGCTAAACTGTTCCTACCATCTGGTCAGCTCTGGGTTCAATAAGGTAAATGAGATGGACAAAAATCAAGGAAGGCTTCCCAACATCAGCCTCAAGTCTCCTCTGCATGCTCACACATGTGCACACGTGTGTTCCACACATTTTAGCACAATGTACACGTTTTCTCCTTTTTACTCACACAATCAGGACTTTGGCTGGTTCTTGATTGCCAAAAACACCTTTGATTTTTATGAGTTTGCTTTTAACATGGAAATTTCTTTATCTGGATGCTCTGTGTGTGTGTGTGTGTGTGTGTGTGTGTGTGTGTGTGCCTGTGTGCATGCATGCATGCCCACATGTGCGTGTGTGTGTGTGTGCCCGCATGCGTGAGTGCCTGCCCACGTGTGTGTGTGTGTGCATGTGTGTGTGCTGGTGTGTATGTGTTGGTAAGTACATATGGGCGAATGCATGCGCCCATGAGTCTGCATGTGGAAGTGAAAGGTTGAAATTAGGAGTCTTAATCATTCCCCGCTATACTTTTGAGACAGGGTCACCCCCACACATACCTCCCGAACCTGGAGCTCATCATTTTGGCTAGACTGACTAGGCAGCAGACTCTAGAATCCATCTGTCTCCACCCTCTGAGCTCCACCTACAGGTTACACATGCATGTCACTCTTCCTGTTTTTTTTTTTTGTTTGTTTGTTTTGTTTTTGTTTTTGTTTTTGTTTTTGTTTTTTTTTTTTTTTTTTTTTTTTTTTTTTTTTTTTTTTTTGTTTTTTTTTTTTTTTTTTTTTTTTTTTTTTTTTTTTTTTGAGACAGGGTTTCTCTGTGGCTTTGGAGCCTGTCCTGGAACTAGCTCTGTAGACCAGGCTGGTCTCGAACTCACAGAGATCCGCCTGCCTCTGCCTCCCAAGTGCTGGGATTAAAGGCGTGCGCCACCATCGCCCGGCTCTTCCTGGTTTTATATGAACTGAGGACCTGGACTTGGATCCTCATGCTTGCCCAGCAAGTGAGCATTTTACCATTAAGCCACACCCCCAGACTCCACATTATATGTAGTCTTTAACTGAGATTCCATAGGCGTTTTTGTACATGTATACATTGTGCAATGTTTAGCTCAGGATAAATATATCTATTCAAACATCTACCAGAAGAAAGGGATTTGAATGCTTTCACATTTTTCAGTACTATTTTTTGACACTTTAGCAGAAAATACGTGAAAGAATTAACGTGGTGATAAACCCTCAGCATTAACAGAGGAAAGGTGCAGAAACAACACCCAGTGCCAAAAAACATTTGCTCACTGAGGAGTGGAAACTCCACGGTGCTTCAGAACGGTTAAACACTCTACAGAGACCTGCTTTATCTGTCTTCAGCTCTACATGAGTGTGTACGTGGATTCATTATCACACAGATGTGCATAAAGCCTGTGAGACTGAGTGTCACAGTGTCTGTATGACCCAATTCAGCAAGAGTCACAGATTAAATAACATTCCCACAGTCCCATAGTTCAAAGGCAGCTACCTAGGATTAAAATCCAACTAATCTTCAGAGGACCCCATAACTATCCCGAGAATTCTTATTGAATGTTGGTGTTAATTTTTCTTATACTTTCTTTAAAAACACTGGGATCTCTGACACACACTGTTGAAATAGGAGCGGCAGGGCTGCGTCCCCGGCACCCGGCCGCCCGCATGGCTAGTTTATACCCAGAAATAATTACACGGAAACTGTATTCTTTTAAACATTGCCTGGCCCGGCTAGGTCCAGTTTCTTATTGGCTAGCTCTTACATATTGTTCTAACCCATTTCTAATATTCTGTGTAGCCCATGAGCTGGCTTACCAGAGAGGATCTTAACCTGCGTCTGTCTGGAGTGGGAGAATCACTAAGCTTCTTTCTCCCAGAATTCTCTTCTGTTTTCTCCACCCACCTAATTTTCTGTCCTATGAGGGCCGAGGCAGTTTCTTTATTATTACAAGACCCACCTCCATCAACACACCATCTGTGATAGCACAGATCAGATGAAAAGGTGAGTGACCAGCTGAACACCCCAATCTCTAGGCCCTTGGTACCAGGACAAAACCCCAGGCCCCTTCCCTCCTGACTCAGACAAAAAGCCTACAGGCAGAAAGCTGCTTCCACACACCCCTCATCAATTAGACCCTGTAAACTACAAGTCCACTCTGTCCCCAAACCCACCCATCCCCAGTGACCACAGAGAATCTCTGACACACAGACAGCAACTACACAGAGTGGACCAAGAGCGGCTCACTAAGACACAGACAGAAACTGCAACAATCTGTCCAAGAGAGGATCCCGGAGACACAGACACTGACTGTAAGGATTGGACAAAGAGGCAAAGACACTGGCAGCACCAATTGGAGGAAGAGATGGGTACATGCCAATGCAAGAATTCAACAACCTAAAAAGCAACAAGGTAGCACCAGAACCTAGTGGTTATACAACAGGAAGACCTGATCATCCTAACCCAGAAGAAGCAGAAGAAAACAACATAAAATATCACTTTCTAAAGACGATAGAGACCCTTAAAGAGGAAAGGAGAAATTCCCTAAAAGAAATGGAGAAAAAGAAAAAAATGGAAGAAATCAATAAATCTCTTAAAGAAAACCAAGGAAAAACCAATAACAAGTGAAGCAAATAGTTCAAGACTTGAAAACTGAAATAGAAGCAACAAAGAAAACACAAACCAAGTGAATTCTGGAAATGAAAAATATGGGTAAATAAAAAGAAACTACAGGTGCAAGCATAATCAATAGAATACAAGAGATGGAAGAAAGAATATAAGGCATTGAAGATATGATAGAATAAGCAGATTCATTGGCCAAAGTAAATATTAAATACAACAAATCCTTAACACAAAATATCCAGGAAATAGGATACACCATTAGAAGACCAAACCTAAGAATAATAGGGATAAAGGAGAACTTCAGCTCAAAGGCACAGAAAATATAGTCAACAAAATCATAGAAGAAAACTTTTCCAATCTAAAAAAGGACTTGCCTATGAAGGTACAAGAAGCATACAAAACACCAAATAGACTGAACCAAAAAAAAAAAGTCCCCTCACCATTTACTAATCAAAATACTAAACATACAAAATAAGAATATGAAGAGCTGCAAAGGAAAAAGGTCAAGTAACATATAAAGGCTGCCCTATCAGAATTACATACAACTTCTCACTGGAAATAATGAAAGCCAAAAGGTCCTGGATAGAGATGCTGCAGACACTAAGAGACCAAGACTACTATATCCAGCAAAGCTTTCAATCACCATCTATGTAGAAAACAAGATATTCCATGACAAAACCAGATTTAAACAATACCTATTCATAAGCCCAATCTTACAGAATTTACTAGAAGGAAAACCCCAACCCAAGGAAGCTAACTGCACCCACAAAAACACAGGCAACAAATAACCTCATACCACCTTCAGTAATGTGGCAGGATATAAGATCAACTAAAAAAAATCAGTAGCCCTTCTGTATGAATGATAAAGATCAGAGAAATATCACCATTCACAATAGCCACAAATAACATAAAATATATTGGGGTGATACTAACCAAAGAAATGAAAGACCTGTATGACAAGAATTTTAGGTCTTTGAAGAAAGAAATTGAAGAAGATAGCAGAAAATGGAAAGATCACCCATGCTCTTGGATAGATAGGATCTACATTTTAAAAAATGGCAATCCTACCCAAAGCCATCTACAGATTCAGTGCAATCCCCATCAAAATTCCATCACAACTGTTCACAGACCTTGAAAGAACAATTGTTGACAGACATTTCTGTCCTTCCAAGTCCTGAAGCCATTCAGTCCCAAAGAAATACACAGAGGTTTACATTCATTATAAACTGGTTGACCTATTAACTCAGGCTTCTTACTGACTCTTATATCTTAAAGTGACCCATAATTCTTGTCTGTGTAAGTCATGTGGCTTGGTTCCTTTAATCAGCGAGGCATTCTCATCTTACTTCCTCTGTGTCTGGGTGACAACTGTGGACTCAGCCTTTCCTCTTCCCAGAATTCTCCTGTTCTGTTTGCCTCACCTATATTTCCTGCCTGGTTACCCAGCCTATACTTACTGCCTGACTACTGGCCAATCAGCATTTTATTAAACCAATACAAGTGACAAATATTTACAGGGTACAAGACCATTGTCCCACAGCAAACAATACTCAACTTCATATGGAAAAACATACAAACAACAAAAAAAAACAAGGATAGCCAAAACAATGCTGCACAATAACAGAACTTCCGGAGGCATCACCATCCCTGACATCAAGCTCTATTACAGAGCTACAATAATGAAAACAGCTTGGTATTGGCATAAAAACAGACAGGTGAAACAATGGAATCGAATCAAAGACCCGGATATTAATCCACACACCTACAAACACCTGATTTTGACAAAGAAACTAAAATTATACAATGGAAAAAAGAAAGGTAGCACAACTGGATATCAACACGTACAAGAACGCAAATAGATCCATATCTATCCCCATGCAAATAGATTCATATCTATCCAACATGCAAATAGATCCATATCTATCTCCATGCACAAAACTCAAGTCCAAATGGATCAAAGGCCTCAATGTAAATCCAGCCACACTAAATCTCAAAGAAGAGAAAGTGGGAAGTAGCCTTCAATGCATGAGCACAGGAGACCACTTCCTAAATATAACACCAATAGCACAGACACTGATAGCAACAATTAATAAGTGGGACCTCCTGAAACTGAGAATCTTCTGTAAAGCAAAGGACACAGTCAATAAGACAAAATGACAGCCTACAGAATGGGAAAAGATCTTCACCAATCCCGCACCAGAGGACTGATCTCCAGAATATATAAAGTACTCAAGAAACTAGACACCAAAATACCAAAAAATTCAATATAAAAATGGGGTACATATCTAAACACAGAATTCTCAACAGAAGAATCTCAAATGACCAAAAGACACTTAAGGAAATGCTCAACATTCTTAGTCATCAGAGAAATGCAAATCAAAACAACTCTGAGATTCCATCTTACTCCTGTCAGAATGGCTAAGATCAAAAATACCAATGATAGCTTATGCTGGAGAGGATGCAGAGTAAGGGGAACACTCCTCCATTGCTGGTGGGAATGCAAACTTGTACAGCCATTTTGGAAATCAATATGGCAGCTTCTCAGAAAATAGGAAATCAAACTACCTCAAGATCCAGCAATATCAATTTTTAGCATATACCCAAAGGATGCTCAATCATACTATAAGGACATTTGCTCAACTATGTTCATAGAAGCATTATTAGTAACAGCCAGAACCTGGAAACAATCTAGATGCCCCTCAACCAAAGAATGAACAAAGAAAATGTAGTTCAGGGGCTGGAGAGATGGCTCAGCGGTTAAGAGCGTTGCCTGCTCTTCCAGAGGTCCTAAGTTCAATTCCCAGCAACCACATGGTGGCTCACAACCATCTGTAATGAGGTCTGGTGCCCTCTTCTGGCCTTCAGGCATACACGCAGAAAGAATATTGTATACATAATAAATAAAGAAATATTTAAAAAAAAAAGAAAGAAAATGTAGTACATTGACACAATGGAGTACTACTCAGCAGTAAAAAAAAATGGCATCTTGAAATTTGCATACAAATGGATGGAACTAGAAAAAAAAAACATCCTGAGTGAAGTAACCCAGACCCTTTCCTAGTCAGGGTTCCTATCGCTGTGATGAAACACCATGACCAAAAAGCAAGTTATGGAGGAAAGAGTTTATTTGGCTTACACGTCCATAGGGCTGTTCATCACTGAAGAAAGCCGGGATCGAAACTCAAACAAGGAAGGATCCTGGAGGCAGGAGCTGATGCAGAGCTGATGGAAGGGTTTGCCTTACTGGCTTGCTTCCCTGACTTGCTCAGCTGACTTTTTTATGCCAGAACCCAGAGTTCAGGGGTGGCACCACCCACCATGCACTGGGCCCTCCCCCACTCATCACTAATTGAGAAAATGCCTTAGCTGCTAGAGAAAAATGTAGAGGAAGTGTTTCAGGATATATACAGGCACAGGCAAGAACTTTCTGAGAGATGCCAAGGGCACAGGAAATAATCCCAAGAAGAAACAACAACGGAAACAAACACCGGAAGAAGGAGACAGCTATAGAGAGGTGGGGAGAGGTCTGGGTAAGCTATCCACTTAGTTATTAATATTTAGACTATATAAAGAACTACAAAAATTAAACACTAAAAAACCAAATCATCCAAGGGTCTGGGTTAAATGAATAGGCAGTCTCAAAAGAAAAAAATACTACAAGTGACCAATAAATATTTGAAACATTGACTGACTTCTTTGGTCACCAATGAAATACAAATTAAAACTGCTTGACATTCCCGCCTAATCTGTTTAATTATCAAAATAATGACAACAAAACCTGGCTAGGGTGTCAGGAAACTGGGAGTGCTGATAGAAATTGGAGCCAGCTTAGCTGCTGTGGAAGTCAGTGGAGAGCTGGGGAGATGGCTCAGCCGAGTGTTTGCTGTGTTTGCTGCGTAGGTATGAGGACTGGAGTTTGCTCTACCAGCACCCACATTTAAATAGGTTTAGCAGCATGCATCTGTTACCCCATTGCACTAGGGAGGCTGAGCTAGGTAGAGCCCTGGTACTCACAGCTGAATCGAAGAGCTTCAGGATCAGTAAGATACCTTGTCCCAAAAATCAAGGTGGAGAGGGATCAAAGAAGACAGTCAATATCGACCACGCACACACACACACACACACACACACACACACACACCCCACTCACCATGCACACACATACAAATTAAAATGGAACTACCATATGACCCCGCTATAACATTGGGATATATACTGAGGATATTTGCACATCCATGTTTATTGTTACATAATGGTCAGAAAATGAAACCAGCCCAGGAATCAATATATGAAGAAAGAAAATGTAGAACAAATACACAATGGAATTTTACTCAGCCATAAAAAATTATTTCATGACTTTCGCAGGGAAACAGCTAGAGCTGGAGATTATTATATTAAGCAAAATAAGCCAGACCCAGAAATACACAGATTATATATTTTTCATCAGTTGCAGAATCTGGATTTTCTCTGTCTCGCGCACACGCGAGCGTGTGTGTGTGTGTGTGTGTGTGTGTGTGTGTGTGTGTGTTGCAGGGGGCTGCTTGTTCATCCCGGCCACCCAGAACCGAAATAATCACACAGAAACTGTTTTATTTACATTACTGCCTGACCCATTAGCTCTAGCTTCTTATTGGTTAACTCTTTCATATTAATTTAACCCATCTCCATTAGTCTGTGTATCACCACGAGGTCGTGGCCCTACCAGCAAAGTTCCAGTCTATCTCCAGTGGCAGCTCCGTGGCTTCCCCTGACTCCACCTCCTTTCTCCCAGGTTTAGTTTTCCCCACCTGGCTCTGTCCCCCTATATATATTTTAAAAATAATAGACGACAGAGCTGCTGGTCACTAGCACGGTGATTGCGGAACTGCAAAATGACAGACAATAGCAGTGTGGTTATTTAAAATCTAGATACAAGATAGAAAAGAAATCCAATTTATTTTGTTAGGCATACAAGAAACCAAACATATTTTACAGTACGTGATCATTGAAGGTAATTCAGTATGAGAAGCAAAGAGTGGAAGGGCCATTGTTTATCATGACAGACTTAAAAAATTTTATTCGTTTATTTTGTTTTTCTGGCTTTGTTGTTGTTTCTTATGATCCTGACCTGTGGTAACTGTGTATTTGAGCCTATGGGGGAAAATCTGAACAACCCACTTTTTCAGTTCATTTGTTAGACAAAATATGAGGAAACATGGTCTATTTTATCATTTTTTTTGTTTCTAAATGACTATTTAAATACAGATAGCAGTACCCACGACAAACTGGAGGAGCAGGTCCTGCCACCTTAACCAACCACCTGCTACCCAGTATGTCCACTCAGACTGAGGAGCAAGCTGTGCAATGTGTCTGGAGGCTTGCCCAAGCTGACCAGGGGGTAGGGGGATCCGCAGAGGGAGAACTGTGCAGACCGAGACAGATCGCATGTGACATACGCCATTCCTACCATTTCCAGAACCGAGTGTGGGGAAAGGAACTGCAGACAATAGGAAGTGAGAATCAAAGTTCACTAAATTCTGCTTAGAAGACACAGGCACGAAACGCAGAGCGTGATGAGTGGTCCAGTTTGTACAGTGTATGTCATTTGTTAAAACAACTGGCCTTTCTCAGCTAAGTGTGGTTTGGCTGCAGTTGTTCTGATTTCTTTGCACTGATAAAGCTGAATGCATGGAGACACTGCCATAATTTTTTTAAAAAGAATTCTTTCTCCCTCCCTCCCTCCCCCCTTCCCTCTCCCTCTCTCCCTCTGTGTGTGTGTGTTTGTGAGTGTGTGTCCCAGGAGTGTTCAGGTACCCACAAAAGGTAGAAAGGGATTTATATGACTCTGTGTGTGTGAACATGTGTTTACATATCTCTGTGTCTATGTATGTATGTGTGTACATGGTTTGTATATCTCTGTGTCTATGTATGCATGTGTGTACATGGGTTTGCATATCTCTCTGTGTGTGTGTGTGTGTCCTAGAAGTTTGCATATGCCCACAAATGTCAGAAGAGGATGTCAGACCCTCAGGACTGGAGCTCCCAGGTAGTTGTGAGCCACGGAAATGAATTCTGGGAACTGAACTCTAGCCCTCTGCTAGAGCAGCCAGCACTCTTAACTGTGAGTCATGTCTCCAGCCCTACTACTACACATCTTCCCGAATTATGGGCTGTGACTTTAAACAAATGCGCTTAGCGCCTGTTCTGCATCAGCATTTACCTAATTGTGTAACCTTGCCTGGTTTTTTCTTTTTTCTTTTCCAACTGAAATAAATTTTTCAGTAGTGACACAGTTAGTTGTGCTCCAAAGACTGAGGGAAACTGAGTCCAATGTGTTGAAATCCTCACACCGATACCAGGCTTCTGGGCCTAGAATCCTGAAGTGACTGGGGATCGGATGAGTCCAAGAAAGCCCCTTTAGTGGAAAAAAAAAATCATTCTTTGCACTATTCTCCCTTCTTATAAATCTGGAGCACCCATGACTTTAAAGCGCAGCTAAAGCCAGCTAAGTGTGGTGGCGAACACCTGTAATCCCAGGACGCAGGAGGTGGAAGCAGAAAGGCCCACAGTTCGAAGCCATCATAATGGCAAGCCTGAGGTCAGCCTGGGCCAGGTCAAGTCTGGCTCAAACAAACAAACTCAAAGCGCTAGAAAATAAATACTTCTAAGTTGGACTATAATGTGTGTGTAGCGCGTGTGCATGTGTATACACACACTTACACACTTTCACCGCGGAGAGGTGAGCAATACACCGTGCTCCGGAGCAGAGCTTTTTAGAGCGCGGGTGTCAACATTTCAGGACCATTTTTGTTCTTGAAAAAAAAAATATTAAATTTCAGAATGGCATTCTCGCATTTCAGAATGGCATTGTAGAGAATTCTGGAAACCACTGGCTTGTAGAAGCTTCCATCTGGTCACAGGGCAGTGTTTTAGGGGAAACCACATCCCTTCTCAGCTGGGGACCCAGCGGAATTTGTAACCACCAGTGACTGTCCGGATGGTGAAGGCTTTGCCCTGGGGGAAGGCCAGTGTTCGGATGGTACTGTGGCTGCGGATGGACGTGCTGAAGGAGCCGCCTTCCTCCAGCTCACTGTGGCTCAGGTTCACTGAGCTGGCGCTGCAGTCGGTGCGCAGCCCTCGGAAGGCACCATGCAGGTTCCTGGAGTTGCAGTTCTTGCTGCCTGGCTCTTGTTGCAGCCTAGGTCGCTTGGGGTCGCGGTTCTGCAGGGCTTCATCGCAGCGCTGGGAGATGTCCCTAAGGATGGCGTCCACTTCCGAGCAACCCTGTCCTGCTTGGCCCGCCGCACAGAGCAGCTCCTCCAGGCTCCTTTTCGTCGTCGCCTTGATCTGGAAGGGCTCTGGTGGGGACTGCGTGATCATCAGCTTCTGTAAAAGATGAAGAGCCAGGAGGACTCGCCTGGAGCTGCGTGAACAGAAAGAGCCCCGGGCGCGCGCTATACAAGGGACACAGGGGGGGGGGGGCATCACAGGCGCCGCTGCTACACTTCCGACGGTGTCCCTCACGCCTGTCCACTCACGTCCAGCACTGAGGCCAGGTGCCGGGTCCGGCTGGCGAGTTCTTTCAACTGCACGTTTCTCTCCCTGAGCGAGGCGATCTCCTCCTGCTTCTGCGTCAGCGTCACGTGCAGCTGCAGTAGGACATCTAACATCAGAGAGGCCACAATGCTAGGTCCACTCTTCAGGAATTGAACTCAGACCTGACATCTCATAGGGACCGAGGACCCACGGACCTTTGTTCTCCTGACAGTAGCCAATTATTTGACCTTTTTTTTTTAAAAAAAAAAAATAGTTGTGTGATAAACCATATCTCAGTTAAACGTTAATGTGTTCTTCGGAGGTAGTCAAGAGTATTGATTTGGACAACAAGCCCTTCTAGGTGCTCCCTGTGGAGTTCAACCGCCTCATGTCTCAATTTATTTATCTATAAAAATGGGGCTAGTGGGATTGTCTAGCTTCTGTGTTGTATAAAACGAGAGAAGAAAATAAGTTGGTAAACGCAGTGTCAGGCACATAGAAAACTTCCATCAATATTGTTAACACTATTACCAGTCTGACGGAATTCCCGAGCAATGGTGCACACCTGTAACTTTGGCACTAGGAGAAACTGAGGCAGGAGGATCAGGGTTCTAAGCAAGCCTGTGTGCGTTGCATGACAAGTTCAAGAAAAAGAAAAGGGCTGGGAGTGTAGCGCTGTTTGGTGGAGTATTTATGCATGAAGCCCTGGGTTAGATACCCAGAATCCCATAAATCAGAAATGGTGATGCATGTCTGGAGGATGAGGAGTTCAACCAAGGTCATCCTCTGCTACATAGGGAGTTAGAGGCCAGCCTGGGCTACAAGAGATCCTGTTTTCCAAAAGAAAAGAAAGGGCATGGGGAAGAAAAGGAAACCGAAAGAGAGAGAGAGAGAGAGAGAGAGAGAGAGAGAGAGAGAGAGAGAGAGAGAGAGAGGAAAGAATGTCCGGTGGGCGCGCTTTCTCGATTTAGTGAGTTCAGAACCAGTTTATACTTCCTGAACAGTACCGGCTATTAGAACCCCTGGGTCTATCGACGCGCGTGCCAGCCTTCACAATTCCCAACTTGTGCTCTGTACTAGGCCCTGACCGTACCCCAGGATTCCTAGCCACCGGTGTCCTTACTTGGTNCAAAAGAAAAGAAAGGGCATGGGGAAGAAAAGGAAACAGAGAGAGAGAGAGAGAGAGAGAGAGAGAGAGAGAGAGAGAGAGAGAGAGAGAGAGAGAGGAAAGAATGTCCGGTGGGCGCGATCTCTCGATTTAGTGAGTTCAGAACCAGTTTGGGCCAATTGAACAGTACCGGCTATTAGAACCCCTGGGTCTACAGACGCGCGTGCCAGCCTTCACAATTCCCAACTTGTGCTCTGTACTAGGCCCTGACCGTACCCCAGGATTCCTAGCCACCGGTGTCCTTACTTGGTTATTCTCTATGAGAGCTGTACCCAGTGCCCTCTGGTTCTGGTCGGCCACCTCCTTCCAGTACTGCTCGGTTGGCGGTGGCGGCAGGTCTGGAGCACAGGGTGGTAGGGGCAGCTGTGGAGACCCCAAGGCAGGTGGGTCCAGCGATGGCGAGAGGCAGGACCCGAAAGACGAAACATCGCATGGGGAAAAGGGAAAGTCACCGTCGGTCGGGGGAGGCGACATCAAAGAGGATGAATCTGGGAGAAAACAAAAGCTGGATTGGCTGCCTCCAGATCGTGCCCAACTAGCCACGGGGCGGGGGGGGGGGGGGCAAAATGCTTCCCAGACATTTGGGTTGTTTGAGTTTTTCTTCATAAGGCAAAGTCTATGATTCCTGGTCTTACTCACTGTTTTTTTCATAAGCACCCGCTGAGCTAATCTGAAGGAACTCAGGCAAACCTCCTGGAGCCTGGGAAGCATACAAGATTTTGTTTCTCTGTAAACACTTCTCATTTAACTTCTGTCCCACGGGATCACAGAATGGGTACCTCATTTCCAGAACCCACACTAAGAAACCCATAGCCTAAAGACCACGTGACATAATTTCCCCATTTTAGGGAAAGGATATCCTCAGTTAGGGAGAGTCCGACCCCTTGGTGAAAGAGAGGCTGACCAGTGTCAGGCAGCCGGGCTGACCACCTTCACCATGACACGATCTGAAGTGTATGGTTTTGGTAGGTGACAATCTCTTTTGTCATTTAGCTGCAAGGAGACTGCACTTGCCTGCAATGAGATCCTCCACAGTGTCTCTGAAATTCTGCAGGCTGAAATCGTTTTCAGTTTGCAAGGAGGGGTTCTAAAACAAAGCAATGGTGTGAGCCAGTCAACACTGAGTCTGGGCTTCGGAGAACAATTCTAAACAGACAGACAGAGATCCTTGAAGCTTCTAAGGTTAGTCTGCATGCACTCTGGTTCACAAATAATAATAATAATAAGCAAATTGAAACCTACTTCCACTTTCTATAACACTGCTGTATTATTGACTCAACATGCTCTACATTTTGGCGGAAGTGCCACTTCTCTTTGGAGCTGCCCTCCCTCCATTGTGTGCCCATCTGCGAGGTGTGTGTGTGACTCAGAGCCATTTCCCAGGATATCCCCGCTGGATGAGGAGGAAGGAGGTCTTTCCCCCTCTGACAGCAAGGCCGGAAGCCATGGATGGGAGCTGTGAGCGGTCACCAGGTTCAGCCTCTAGCCTAANTTTGATATTCTTTGTGCACCCATGGAATTGCAATTCCTACTTAAACCACCCCCACCCCCACCCTTACCTTCCTAAGAGCCGAAAGCTTGGCGTTAACACCAGGACAGGCACCAAGGCTTCCAAAGTCTAGGCCTAAAGTGCTAACCACCTCACTGGTAAAGGAAAGGGAAGGATGGGGCTGTGACCAATGGGGTCAGGGATACTATGAAAGGTGTCGGTTCAGGAGACTGCAGCAGCTATGGTGTCATGTGTGTGTTGTTGTTGTTGCTGTTGTTAGTGTGTGTGTGTGTGTGTGTGCTGTTGCTGTTGATGGGTTGTTGTTTTGTTTTTTTCAGTTTCTCTAAAAGTTGGAGTTGGCTTTTCACCTATGGTGGGATACAGCTCCATGTTGCCTGACCAGGGTTCCCAGGTGCCTGAGAGAGAAGGAAAATGGTAAGAAGGCAGGGGTCCAGGCATCTTCCTCGTCTCTTAAGGGATGGGCATTTCAAGTCAATGACATTTTCCTATTTCCGTAATCTCTCAGTTAACCCTCCCACCAGTGTGGAAAGCAGGCAGGCGCCACAGAATGCTTTCTCCTCTTCCTCTGAGCGAGAATCCTGGAGAAGAAGGGTTACCCAACGCCTAGTGACCAGCCTGGCATGGCTGCTTCATTGTCTTCTTGGGAGTCCCCGCTTCCTTGGAGGCCAGAGTTTGAAAGGGGAAAGGACTTTCTTGGATGCTGGTGTGAGGGAATCCATCCCAGGCGTGCACCAGAAATGCCTACTGATTCCACTATTGAGTCTTATCTTTGCATTGATCATTTTGTTCTCCCAGAAGCCCTTCTTTCCTGGTAGTCATATATGTTGGGAAATTGAAAAGAACCCCTATTCTAACCTTCTTTCTGGCCCTATTTTCAAGAACCAGACTCCCTTATGGACAAAAGAGGACAGATGACCTCAGCAGCTGAGGACACTGAGGACTCTAAGTCAAGTGAGAGGCCCAGGCTTGACTTCTTTATTTGAGCATCAGGTCTAAAAAGAATGAAGCAGGCCAGGCGGTGGTGGCTCACGCCTTTAATCCCAGCACTCAGGAGGCAGAGGCAGGCGGATCTCTGTGAGTTCGAGACCAGCCTGGTCTACAAGAGCTAGTTCCTGGACAGGCTCCAAAATCACAGAGAAACCCTGTCTCAAAAAAACAAACAAAAAAATAAAAAAAAATAAAAAGAATGAAGCAGTCTCTGCAGGGTGGTGGTCCCTCCCACCCTTGCCTTAAGATCCACTTCTGGGCACCACCTGTACGCTGAGCTCCTCGCTAAGGGTATAAAAAGTTGGCAGAGGAGTCCTTAAACGTGTTGCTAAGCCAGTTCTTCACGGTGGCCATGAATTTTGCAGAGTTCTGTACTGGGTCTGTACCCATGCACCTTGTGGTCCCAGCACCTGCTGTTAGGAAACTGGAAGGAGTCCTCTTCCCTTGGGTTCTCATCTGGATAAGACCACCTGTCCTTCTGGATGCTTCGTGCGCCACCAAAGAAGAATCGAGTCCCTGGCCTCCGAGGGACCAGAGGAGAGAGGCTCCATTCTCTGCCTGGGATGTGTCAGCGATGGCAAGAGGAGGAAATGGGATGAAGTAGGGAAGTTTCAAGGGAAAGGAGGAAGTCTCTATTCCCCGAGATGGCAAGGGACTAGAATGTTGCTGGGGGGGGGGTAATGGGGGCCTTGAGTACCAGCCTCAGTACCCCTTAGGACTCAGGACTGGATGTCTATGGAAGGCAGGGATCTGAGGGTAAAAAACTAACTCAAGTACATTACCTCTGCATCTTCTGTAGTTTTTGCACAAGGGGAGAAAGTGAAGTGAAGTGAAGGGGGCACAGAGGAGGGGAAGAAGGAGAAGAGTAAGGGGAAAAATAAAGAGAAGTAGAAAAAGTAGTGAGGAGGAGGAGGAGGAAGAAGAAGAGAAGAGTACAGGCTGATCTCTGTGACGTTTGTAGTTTTTACAGACATAGTTGGAAAATTCCATAGGAAAGGACATTGATAATATGTGATAATTTCTGATAAAGTCACCAAAGGAGCAGGTAGAAGTCAACAAAGCAGTACTCCAGAACAGGTGGCCCGACCCAGGAAAGAGACAACTTTGAAGAGGAAGTATCTGGCATTCCAAACTATTAGATAAAGTTACTAAACATCCCTGAATCCTGGGTTCCCCCATTCGCCTCATCTAATTTCTTGTAATAACCAGCTTTGGGGACGCCCAGATTTGTTTGTTAGCAAAGGTAGGGCATGCTGCCTTCCTGCTCAGTGCTGTCTTCTCTAGAAATTTCTATGTGTATGTGGTCTGTTAGCAGGCAATTTTGTGGAGTTGACTCTATGTAAATTTGACTGCTAGAACAAAGTGAATGTCATCACTCCAAGGCCTCATGGTGTTGTGGACTGGAGCAAAGCCACTCCGTTGCCTGTGCAGAAGTCAAACTATTGAAGTGTTTAGGGAATGAATCCTATTTTGAAGGGAAGAATCATGGCTTCCCAAGATTTCCACAGATATGACAGTGACTCTTCCAAAAGGCAAGTGTTCCCTCAGCCCTGCAAAATGGGTTATTCCATGAGGACATGGACGTTTACACTTCCCATTGGATCTGCCTATTGGTCTGTCATGACGCTGTGCAGTCACTGTAGAGTCTTGTGGGCTCCAACAGAGAAGTAGAATAAAACGTTTAAAGTGGCCAGCTGCTGAGTGTCCGTCTCTGCAGACAGAATGGTTTCCATCAGTTTGCTTAAGAGACCTTTGTCGCCCCCCCCCCCGTGACTTTGATAGTCCTTTGGTACCCACGAAATATACATGGTTCCTGAGAGACCGGAAGTGGGTGACAAAACAGTTATCCTATGAGCTTGTGCCCATTCACGTGGTTCCTCAGCCCACCAGCTCCGAATTGCCTTGTTCAGTAGAATAACAAAGGGCCCTGTAGTAAAAGTTGGCCAGACCAGTCCCGAAAATGAGAACTTAATAACATACTAGGAGGGAAGGGAAAATTGGGATCTAGGATGCTTGACTTCCCACAATATACTGAGTGTGCCTGTGCTCCCAGTCCATCTTGAGACCTAAGAGGAAAGTAAACCCACCAGTTTTGCATTTGGATCTGTAAGGGGCCAAGAGCCAAACAAGGGAAAGAGTACCTGCGAGGCGGAAGAATCAGCACTAGATGGCGCTTCGGTGCCAAGTAGCGAGGTGCAGTCTGCGAGGTCCTGCAGGTCTATGGTGGTGAGGGCTGCGCGGGAAGATCGGGGAAACACGCACCCAACGAACCCTAAGCCTCTCTGCCAGGTCGCCACCAGGACCTTCAATCAGGACCTCAGAGCCCGGGGAAAGAGGGGCTACGGATCGCGTGTGCCACACCCACCCGGCATAATCGAGGGTATCGAGGCCTCGTGCAGGTGCCTCGGGGCTCACCTGGCAGTGCAGCGGGCTCTGCGTCAGGGGGATCCTCGTACACCGACACTGGGCTGTCGCCGCCGTATCCGGAGAAGGACTTCCACGGAGGAACGAACTAGCCGGGCACAGAAACGGGGAGCTCAGGTCAGCTGTTGGGGAGCATTGGGCTGGCAGACTCTGCCAGAGCCAAGACCACAGCGAGCATCCCCACCTTCCTCTCTGGCTTCCCGGGCTTGCCGAGTGGCCGCCGCGACAGATCCAGCATCGTATTGGGGCAGATGCTGTCGAAGGCCCGGCGTCCGGCTGCGCTGCCCTCGCACGCCTGCATCCTGGGATGGTGACCCACACCCAGCGCTACTGCACCTGTTGGTGCCAGAGATGGGCAACGGCGCGTGGAAGGAGCGAAGGGAGGGCCTGGAGGAGAAGGGCTGCGCGGGAGGGGCGGCTCGCGCCTGAGCGCCAGAGGTGGCGCCTTCAGCCCGGGACAATCTGCGCACGGGCGGAGGCGTTAACCAGCCTGGCAACCCGGCTTCCCCCGGGAGCTGCGAGCGCGGGGCCCGACCCGCGAGCGCCCTTTGGCGCCGCAGCATCCTGGCTGTGCCAGGAGAAGGTGGGGGTGGGAGGGTTGAGGGAAGGGAGGGCCGGCGCCACCGGTTCCTAACTTTCCAATTTATGGGCAGCGGGGATGTGAAAGTTAATGATTCTTTGTTTTTTCTTACCACCCCAGACACAAGGTTCACAAAGTGTGGAGTGACAATCGCCAAAGCAGAACTCCGAAATTTTCCCAGAAGGTTCTAGTGGGGAAATAAAAGGCCCTTCTCAGGCCAGCCTCCAAATTACAGAAACGGCCCTCAAATCTGAACAACATTCTGGATTTTGGGGTATGGCTTTCATTTGGTCTCTCATTCTTGCCTACTGTCAAGAACTCCGCTCTGTACCTGAGCCTTGCATCTTCCCCGGAAACGGTGCCTAAGCATTTTTAAGGGGGGGAAAAAAAGCAATGCTGAGGCAGGAGGACTGCCATAAGTTCAAACTTACTCAAGAGTTCTTGGGCTACATACTGTTTCATAGGCCAACCTGAGCTAAAAGACTGCCTCAGGAAAAAAAAGAAAAGGGGGGGGGGTGACATTTACTTCGGTTTCTGAAAATCTGTACTGTGGACATTTCCAGACCCCCTAAAACCCTGGTGGCCTCAGCTGGCTGTCCTAGCATTTGGCTGTCCACTTTACAGCTGGCTTCTCCCTGCAGTTACACAGATCTCTCTTCAAGTCAGCCCCCTCTCTCCCTGAAAGAAGCATCTTCCAGATTTTGAGTCTACTACAAAGAGACCTTACTCCGAATGGAGCATCTTTGGGTGAGGGGACCTTTTCCAGGACCACCCAGATCAATTCAATGTAAACAAGCATCAGAAATAAGAATCTGCATACCTTTCTGCCGGCCACCACGCTCTTGCCTTACATCTAATAACACAAGGGAAGGACCTTTGTTTTGTTTTGTTTTGTTTTGTTTTTTGAGACAGGGTTTCTCTGTGTCTTTTCGGAGCTTGTCCTGGAACTTGCTCTGGCCTGAACTCAGAGATCTGCCTGTCTCTGCCTCCCTCTGCCTCCCTCTGCCTCCCTCTGCCTCCCAAGTGGCAGGATTAAAGGCGTGCACCACCACCATGGGAAGGACCTTTTATTTGCACCCATTAGCTGAATTAAGAACCAAGATATTCCCAAGAGGTGCATAATGGTGAGTGAATTTTAAAAGATCTTTTTACAGGAACTGAAATGAGGTGTGCGTCTGAGATGAAGGGTTGGGGGGGGGCAGGGAGCAAACACTGGCTTTGGTGTGAAAATACACAAGGGTGGAGGTTAGACCCCACCAGACCAGATCTGCCTTTAAGAAAAGCAGCAGTAACACCTACCCCAGCAGAGTTGGGAAGAGAAGTTGCTTTATGTATGCCCAGTGGCTAGTGCTTAGACAAATTAGGGTTTTGTGCATGTGGGGGGGGTTCTTTTGGTTGTTTTTGTTCTGGGTCCCCCCCTCCTCCCTCCCCACACAGGATTTCTTTGTGTAACAGCCCTGGCTGCCCTGAAACTCGTACTGTAGACCAGGCTGGTCTCGAACTCACAGAGATCTGCCTGCCTCCACCTCCCGAGTGTTCCTGGCTCTGCTCCCTAGTTGTGGAAAATTTAGGAGACGGCATGGACATGTCAGAAGCAATTGGACTGTTAGATGTCAGTGAAGCTAACAACCCCCAAAGTGAAGCGTTCCATGAAGGGCCAGACCCTAAGGGCCTCCTTGTCTCACCTGAGGACCCTGATGGATGATGGGTAAGAGTCAGACAGGTGACTGGATCCTCACCCCCCTCTTGTGCCATCACACAACAGCTGTTCCACTCCCAAGGAGACTGCTCTACCCAGAGAGGAGCAAGCGGCCTGATGCCCATGCAAGTAAAGGACCCAGCTTCCAGAGAGCTGTCGGGGAGGAGTGCAGAGGCTCTACAATTTGGGGCCTTGCATTTTATTCATCAGACATTGACTTATTCTAAATGCAGAGGCGCAAACTGGGATTTCTTACCCAACACATAAGTTTTCAATCATACAAAAAAAAAAACCCTCCACCACACAATGAACCATATGTTTGCCCTGATTAGGTTTTGGGTTGTTTTCCTGTATAATCTCTCCCAACACTGTGCAGATTACCACTGCCACTGCTTGAGGCTTCTCTGTGCCAGGAGTGGGGCGTATGTGATCATCTCGGCGTAGCCACACTGTACCCCTAAGCAAGGGTGCACTTATCCCATTTTTAGAAGTGGCTCAAGGTCTCCTGGCAAATTGGCTTCACGGCTGCTCACTTAATCACTATTCTCCTCACCCCCACTGCAGGAGCAATATTTAAACTTAACCCCGAGATCCACTGAAGTTGATGAATTTGCTGCAGGTGGCGGGGCTGAGGATCAGGGCCTCTGGGTGATTACAGAGCCCCAGCAGCCCAGGAAGCTTCCCACTTCCCAACCAAGTGTTCCATCCGTAAAGTGGGTCCTGTAGCAAGGCTAGAAGCAAAGACAACAGTGCTGCCTTGCTGAGCCGAGGATCACTAATGAGGTACCGACCACAGAAAGGGGGCTTTAGAAGAATTCCCAGAAACAAACGGGAGAAGCTTAGCAAGGAGGCGAAGGATTAAGACTCATGGGTCAGGTTGCCTCTAAGTCCTGTGTCCTAACATCTGGAAAGTGGAAGACGACTGACTGCTTCCATCGCATTGTCAAAGAGTGGAATGAACGCTAAACACACAGGATACGTTGCAAGTAAGTCAGTGTATTCTTTATTACTGTCACGTTATTGCTAGCCTGGGCGCATGCCGCAGTGTCAGCTGAGCCATGCGTGTACCTGCAGAGGAGGTGGCCCAGGCTGCAACAGCTATAGGATTATGCAAAAAGTTTCTTTTCCAACATCTCCTGGGGGTGCACCAGGGGGGTCTCTTGCTCTACCCACTGCTAACATGCCTACCTGGCCCCTAAAGCTTCCCAGACCCACATCAGTAAGTGGCAGGCACTGCCTTTCTGGACAAAACGGACTACTACAATGACTTCCAACTCTGTCTCACACTCCTTGGGCCACTGGTATGGGGGAGGGAGACTCAGCCTCCAGGCTGGAGGGGGGGGGGGTGATAGAGACAGGCAAACTTGACTTGTCTGATTACTGAACAGTGGCTTCTAAAATCTTGCTAGATTGTTTTCACAGAGCTGTTAACTACAGAGTAAAATATTGGGAGTGAGGACAGACTCTGAAATTGGCGACCACCTTGACCTGAGAAGGGCAGAACTGATAACAGCAGCATATAGACGAGCCAGGACTGTCACCCCGTCCTTGTGTACTGCAAAATAAATAAGAACCCGTTACTGTACACTATTTACAGAGTCCTGAGCTTCTCTTTGGATTAATACTGCACACACTTCTGCAGGCACAGAGCCAGGGCCTGGGAATAAAAGAAACTCAAGGGTGTGCTTTTACTTCTAACTCTGGGGCAGGCTGCACTTCTCCCAGATCCGGGGAGGCAGTATGTGAGTCAGGGAGGTACTGTTGATGGACACCAGCATCTGCAGCTTGCCCAGACAGTCCTGCAGTGCGGCCTCCGGGTGCTCTCCCAGGCGAAGGTCCAGCGGAAGAGGGAGCTGCAGCATGCGATCAGCCAGCGCCAGGCAGCAGATGGCCAGCAGGGAAGGTGTGTAGTTGGTGAAAGCATAATCAGCCAGGCTCAGCTCCGCCACTCCCCGAGCCAGGGTTTGAGCCTCCAGGGCTCTGGTGACCTCAACCTGCCCCGCCTCCACGCGAACGTGAGTGAAGTGCTCCAGGAAGAAGTTGATGGTGGGTGCGTCCAAGCTGAAGTGCAGCTTGTGTAACACGATGCATTCCAGGTTGCACAGCTGCTGCCGGGAGAAAACGCCACCGCACAGGGCCAGGAGCTGTTTCACGCGAGGTGGGTGCACCTCTACCTGCAACAGAGTGCACTCTAGGTTCCGGCCTGGAGGTTTCCTGGACCCCAAGCGCGCCCCACCTTAAATCAGGGAGGAAACTGGGACTTGAACTTCCAGGCAGCCTCACCTTTCCACGACTCCACCCTTAAGCCATGCACGGCTGCTTTTGGTACAGCTTCTCTAGCTCTAGCTCCAATCCAACTTCAAAAAAGTGTGTGTGTGTGTGTGTGTGTGTGTGTGTGTGTAAGAGTGTGTGTGAGAGAGAATGAGAATGAAAAAGCCATGTTTTCCAGAGACTTAGAAATGCCACAAAATTTTGTGTGGGAGGCCTTCGAGGTCTGAAAGGACTGGTTATTTTACTCCGCGTGAAAATATACGAAGTTAAGGCTATGGCGTATAAAGACCCGCGAGCATCTGCCTAGATGAGTCCAGCCACCCAACCCTGAACCATGCACGACTGGAGAGGTTGCCTCCAAACACATCCCACCCTACGCCTGGTGGAGGTACCTGCTTGCAAGCGATGAGCAGACAGGTGACCCCGAGCAGCTGGAAGCAGTCTGCAGCTACTGGGGTGGTAAGGAGGAAACGGTCCAGAATGTTCACCGTCAGGCACAGCGACTCGAATGAGAGGCCGAATTGGCGGTGGACTGGCAGGAGCCAGCTGAGCAGTTTACAGCGGGATTGTGCGGTCACCTGCCGGGGGGGGGGGGGGGGGGGNAGAGGCCGAATTGGCGGTGGACTGGCAGGAGCCAGCTGAGCAGTTTACAGCGGGATTGTGCGGTCACCTGCCGGGGGGGGGGGGGGGGGGGGGGGGGGGGGGGGGGGGGGGGGGGGGGGGGGGGGGGGGGGGGGGGGGGGGGGGGGGGGGGGGGAAGGAGAGAAAGGAAGTGTGCTAAAACAAGGGACCAATATAATTCAGGGAGCTTCCCCGAATGAAGGTAGAGAGGAAAAGGCTAAATGCCCTGAAAAATGGAAAACACGTGGAGTGCGGGCCTGGCTGAGTCTCGGAACGCGTGGGCTCGAGCTCAGTACTGTACGGAGGGCGTGCATCAGGGGTGGGGGAAGGGTCCATTTCTAGACGTGCAGACAAACTTAGGGCTCTAACCTAGAAACTTTCGGACTTTTCCGCACTCTAATAAACTCCTCTACCCCCCGGAACTAACGCATAGACTTCAGCTATTCACACCCCCCACTTTTCTCCATCTAGAGAGTGAGGTCAGTGGCCCAATGCCCTAAGATCCCCATTGTTCCTATTGATGGCAGAAAATGGGCTGCAACGACTAGGGCGCTGCGAAGGGAGACAGCAGCAAAGGAGTGAGCGAGCCCGAGAGATGTGAAGCGCTATGGCCAGGGTCTGGCTTTGTCAACCGCCTCACTTGTGGCTGTCGCGCCAGCGACTCCCGCGGATGGAAAAGGCTCTCCTGTGCCTTGCGAAAATCGTAGCAGCTCTGACCGTAGTCTCTGAAGGTCTGGAGATCTAGAGCGTTCAAGGGCTGGGTAGGACTGAGTAAGGAGCTGCAGTCCCGCGCCGCAGACGCCACAGGGCTGTCCGCGCCGTCCGAGCTAGAGCTGGGGGACTCGAAAAGGTCACAGACGCCGGAGTCTCCCGGGAGCGAACACGCGTTCAGCGGCCGCAGTGGCTCCTTCCTCCGGAGGCGCGGGCGTCTGCTCTTCTTCACTGGGGCGCGGAGGTTCTGATGGTTGTCCCGCCTTCCGGCTGCCGCAGCGGGGCTGGCCGGGCTGGCAGGACAAGGCGTCACCATGATACAATCTGGTAGACGCCCTGGCGTCCACAACGCCCGGCTACGGCGGGCCTTGAACGCCAGTGCGAGGGGTGCGAGTACGATCCGGTCCTGCTGCTAGCGCAGCTCTAAGTACCCGGCCTGAGCCTTCCCTCCACCACTCCCCCAGGCCTCTCACTGGCTGAGCCCTGAGCGGTCCCCGAGCCGCGCTTTCCCCGAGGCGGGGCCACTCCCCTCGCGTGCCCGCAACGCGCGGCCACAGCGGGGACACAGGGGGGCAGGAGGCGTTGCAACTCGCGCCTCGCACCCGCCTTCAGCTGCGGCTCCGCGCGCGTCTCGCGTCACCCTGGCAACCGCAGCCCGGGTCCTGAGCGCAGCTGCGCGCGCTGAGTGAAAGAGCTTGAAGACCACGGCCCACCCAGGTGAGCGATTCAGGAACAAAGGGAAAAACTGCTCCCAGGAGACAGGAAAGGGACTGGGCAGCTTTTTGTCCTTGGTTAGATTGTCTGGCCTGGTGTGATCATCTAGGCCGACTTTCACCCAGATTGGTCAGCATCTGAACTCCCTACCAAGATCGGGCTAGGACTGTGAACTCGTTTACGTCTATTTTATTTCATTCATTCTCTCGGGCATCAGAGCTTTGACCTATTATTACTCGCATCTGCTAAGTATGTACGTGGGAGCCCGGCCAGCCAGCCAGGTATTTATGATCCAACAACATAAAAAACAATGCCTCAAACGATCGCACAGATCCACTGCCCTTTGGATGCCCAGTTATGCACTTTTCATCCCAAGCCAAATAAGCCGAGGCGCTAGCCGGTTAAGAACGTAACGTCGCAGGTGGCGCTTCAGTCGAATTGTTCACAGCGAGTTCTGGTTTAGGTCATTAGCTTCTAACCCTCTGCCTTCCCAGGCTGAGCCTAGCTCCCCGGGGAGGGTGGAGGAGAAACAAAAGAATGCAGAGCTGGGGGCGGGGCGCACCTGCGGGAGAGGGAGAGAATGTGACACCTTCAGGCCCAACCGGTTTACTCTAGACTCGGGTCCTAACCCAGCTTAGAGTCCTTCACTACTCTTGAATCCTAAGGAGAGGGCTTCTAACGGACTGACTGTGACCATTTTCTAGGTGCAAGACACCTAAACTCAGCCAGAGCGTCACAGACGCACGCCGACGGAGGAGGCTGTTAGGTGCCATGAAATCTGCACACTTAACCATCCTCACTTATTCCAGAGAGATGAAAAATCTTTGTAGTCTACGTGTAAATTCTGTCCCCTAGAAACCCGGCAGAGAAGGTGAGAGAAAAAGGCTGGATTTCAGGTTCTCACCTCTGTTTCTATTCTCTAAAATCCCAAAGGAGCTTTCGTGCTCCGGGTTTAAATCGCAGCACCTGTGGCGCTGAGAATCACCTGAGAACTCGCGAGTGCCTGGGTTTCTGACTCCTCTCAGGCTGGTTGCTAACATTATGGGAAGATCAACTGACTTCACAGAAAAGGGGTCACATAGCAAACCTCTTCCAAGATGAGTTTTCTGGGCGAGGGGAAGGATCAGGACCTCTGATTCTGCCTACTGGTCCAGCTGGAAAGAGCACAAAGCAAACTTGTAGGGGCCAAATGTTCCTATTTAATGGTCATGCTCAGCAAGGCGTTACTCGGTCTCTATTTCCTTGTCTGTAAAAGGATATTATTACTTGCCTCGAGGGTCAAGTAAAGTCGATGTAAAAACTTGAAAGTCCTTTTTGAATGTAAAACGCTGGGGGGGGGGCATTTGGAAGATGATCCTGAGGAGTCGACAACTTTATTTATTATGCTGGAGGTAAATTGAAGACTCACCCATCAAAGAGTGGGTGTGAGCCTCTGAGGGGTTTTGTCTGTACTTAGAATGGCTCCCTACAGATGTTGCCTGAGTTTCAGCGTCTGTGGAATGCTCACTGTACCCAGGTGCTGTGTCTAACACAGGGAGGCTGATTATGACTTTACAGAGCTGAAGTTCTGTTAGGATACAGAGCCTTTTGTCACATGCATTGAATATGATAAGGGTAGTAACTGAGGATCCTCTGGTTTTTCAAGTTGCTGGAGAGGGGGGAAGCCCCCAAGATAGCCACTTAAATTCTTTTTTTTTTTTTTAGTTTTTTCGAGGCAGGGTTTCTCTGTGGTTTTGAAGCCTGTCCTGGAACTAGCTCTTGTAGACCAGGCTGGTCTCGAACTCACAAAGATCCGCCTGCCTCTGCCTCCCGAGTGCTGGGATTAAAGGCGTGCGCCACCACCGCCCGGCAGCCACTTAAATTCAAATGTCAGATAAACAACAAATGCATTTTTCGCAAGTATGGCCCAAATATTGTATGAAACATAACTATAAGAGAAATACGTTTTCCTGAGATTCAAATATTACTTGAAGCAATATACTGTAACAACAGGCTATTCTTTACCTGATAGTCAGACTCAATGGGGCCTCCTGATAGTTGGAGGACTCGGGTGGGTGTCATCCTACTTCATGGCAAGATCAGCCTCACTGGAAACCAAACACTGATGGTTTAACCAAGGTCAGGAGGAAGGTGAAGTAACCCTTGATTAAGGATTACTCTGAGGCTGTTGCTGCAGCTCAGGGTGCAAAATTTGCCTAGTGTGTGATGCCCTAGGTTCACTCTCCAAAACTGAAAAAATAAGGAGAGAAAGGACCAAATTAGGTTTGGTAATTCATGGAAGAAATTATTTGTAGAGAATGAGAGTAGAGATAAGAGAGTCCAACTATATTTAGGAAATAGATTAAGGGGTTTCATGTTAGGGGCTTGGGGAAATCAAGGAGGATTCTGAGTTTGACCTATGCACCCAAGTGAGTGGGTGGTGTTTAAAACAATACAACCTCCAAGAGTCTGGGTAAGGTCAAAAAGAATGTGGGAGTTTCCAGCCACGTCTTTTAGCTCAAACTCAGCCAGGACCAAAGCATTAAAGGACACACTATTAAACACACACACACACACACACACACACACACACACACACAGAGAGAGAGAGAGAGAGACAACAAGTAGTAGCCTTTAGTTCTCAATTGTTGCTTAGTTTAAAAAACAAACAAACAAACAACCCTCAAGGTTTGACTGAATTAACTGATTATAGACCCAGTACACAGCTTTGCGGTGCTTCATGGAATTTGACAGAAAAGGAACCCCGAAGGGAGGTTTTCTGTTTCGGAGTACCATGCCGGCCATGAAGAGTCTTTCCACACTAGGAAGGCTTTGTTATTTTTTAGTGCCAACAGAAACCTCGCTTCTAACAGATTTAGCTTGGATGTAACTGCTCCATCTAAGAGTCACATCAAAGCTGAGGGCTAGAGCTGGGTGCAGTGGTTCACGCTTTCAATCCCAGCAAGTATTGCCTGTGATAAGGGTGATACAGAGTCAGGCAGATCTCTGTGGTCTACACAGAGCAAGTTCCAGGACAGCCAGGGCTGTTACACAGACACACCCTGTCTCAAAAAGACCAAACCAAACCAAAACAAAAGTGCTGAGCACTAGAATTTAGTCTAGGACTCCACCCGTTGCTTCCTCATCACACCCATTTGCTTGGCGGTAGTGCTCAAGTACCACGGTGAAGGTTTGGAGGTCAGAGAACATGAGGCATTGCTTCTCTCCTTCCTGCACGTGGGTCCTAAAGTGTGAACTCAGGTCAGCAGACTTGGGGCAAGGACCTTAACCCACTAAGTTGTCCCATTGGCCCATTTTTTCTAAGTCCAAGGAATATATCATCAAATAAAATAGATTAACATCCATACTTTGAAAAGCTTTTGTTTCAGCCAGGCAGTGGTGGCACATGCCTGTAGCGTGAATTCTAATTGGTCTTAATAATAATAATAAAGAAAAAAAGATGTTAGAGGGTGAAAACTGAAAGATCAGAGAAGCAGAGCAGCCACTAGTTCTTCTACAAAATCCTCAGAACCAAGGGGGCAAGATCCTATCTGCAAAACAGACTGAATCCTGAGCTCCTGCTTCCTTCCACCTTTTATATTTCCTCTCTCCACCCAGCCACATCCCTTCCCTTCTCCATCTCCCTAGTGCTGGGATTAAAGGTGTGAGCCACCACCACTGGGTTCTGTTTCTCTTTTAGTCTGATTCAATCTTGTGTGGCCCAGGGTGGCCTTGAACTCACAGAGATCTGTCTGCCCTCTGTCTCCCTAGTGTTGGGTTTAAAAGTGTGCATCACCACTGCCTGACCTCTATGGCTAACTAGTGAGGCTAGCTCCACACTGCGATCTTCAGGCAAGCTTCATTTGTTAAAGCATGAACAAAATATCACTACACATACCTTTAATTCCAGCATTTGGGAACTTGGGAGACAGGGGCAGGTGAACTCTGAGTTCAAGGCCAGCCTGGTTTACAAATTGAATACCAGGACAGCTAGGACTGTTACACAGAGAAACCCAGTCTTGAAAAATCAAAAAAAAAAAAAAAAAAAGGGGGGGGGGGGGGGGGTTCATTTTGGAGGATTAGACCAAATGATCAAATAGTATTTAAACATGTATTTAAATTTCAGATGGTTTAATTTTAATTTTAGGTGGTTTAATTTAAGCTGAGAAGAATAAAGGAGTGAAAAAGAGGAGTCTTTTAAGATTCTTTTTTAATGATTCTGAGTGTTTTTTCTGTGTGTACTTTATGCCAGAAGAGGGCATCAGGCAGAAGAGAACATCAGATCCCACTATAGATGGTTGTGAGCCATCTTGTAGTTGCTGGGAATTGAATTCAGGACTCCGGAAGAGCAGCCAGTGCTCTTAACCGCTGAGCCATCTCTCCAGCCCTAATAGATGAATCTTAAGTTGTCCCCAAAATCCTCACTGAACAAGGGACACTGGAGCACAGACTTGAAAGAGATAGAGGATGAAGCATGTGTGTTTTGGGTGTAAAGAACATTTCAGGTAGAGGCAGCATAAACAACGGCCAGGAGACAGGAGCTCGTCTGGAGGAGAGTAACAGGTAGGAGAATCGGAAGGTACAAACAGAGATTCTGACAAGAGGTGCCTGGGTTTTGAAAATAAAATATATTATCACAATTAATTGTGTATGTTTTCTTTTATTAATGTGATTTCCAGATGTTTTAAAATTACATAGATGGAGGACAGTGAGCTAGCTCAGTGAATAAAAGGCCTGGCCCAAAGCCTGGGTTCGGGGCCTGGAACGCACATAAAGATAGGAGGAGAGAACCAACTACACAAAATCATCCTTCTCCGTTCACATGCACACACCATGGCATGTGCACACACACACACACACACACACACACATACACACATGCACAACATATACACACAACAAATATTTCAAATTATAGATGGCACATCATATTTCTATGTATAGCATTGTTCAAGCTCAAATCAGACGAGAAGGGAAGGCACAGAGAGAAATGGAACCCACAGAAGAGGCTGCTGAAATAATCCAGGTGAGAGCAGATGGTCTTGGACCAGTGTGGGGGTTGGAGCAGTGGTGAGAGGTGGATAGAGTGCAGACAGATTTGTGTAAAGCCGTAGGGTGTGAACAAAGGTGCATCCCAGGTTCCCTAGCCCTAGAAGCTGAAAAAATGGCACTGGCATAAGATGGCAAAGACTCAAAGGGGAAGCTTGTATGAGGATGAGGATTTTGTATGAACCTGTTAGTCTGGAGATGTCTGTCAAGAACCCGCATGAGGAAGATGAACAGGTATTTGAAGTTGGGGGGTCATGAATGAGGTTGCAGGGCTGGAGAGATGGGTCAGTGGTTAAGAGCACTTTTCTGCTCTTCCAGAGGACCTGAGTTTAATTCCCAGTAATATAGTGGCTCACAACTGTCTGTAATGGGATCAGATTCCTTCTTTTGGTGTGCATGAAGAAAGCACTCATATACATAAAATACATATATATATGTATATATATATATATATATATTTTAAAAAGAATGAGGGTGGGACTGGGAAAAGAATTTATCTGCCTCGGTCTTTCTGGATGTAGTTGTAGATGGGACATGCAAAACGACATCTCTACGTACTCTAAGGTCTGTTGTTCTACCTTCTGAATATTTCTACCCTGGACTGTCACTCTGGTATTATACTCTCCTCATTGGTACAAATGATTTGGTCCAATTCCAGGGCTTTTCATTTGCCCTATGAAAGGTCTCTAATTTGTTTGTTTACCTCTCTGGAACTGGGGTCTAATGCATTTTTTAAAGACTTATTTATTTACTATGTATATAGTGTTCTGTCTGTGTGTTTGCCTGCACACCTGAAAAGGGCATCAGATCTTATAGATGGTTGTGAGCCACCATGTGGTTGCTGGGAATTGAATTTAGGTCCCCTGGAAGAACAGTCAGTGCTCTTAACTGATGTGGGAGTGATTTCTTATTAATAAAGAAACTGCCTAGGCGCATTTGATAGGCCAACCCTTAGGTGGGTGGAGTAAACAGAACAGACTTCTGGGAGAAAGAAGCTGAGTCAAGGAGTCGCCATGGTTCTCCCACTCCAGACAGACACAGGTTAAGATCTTCCCTGGTAAGCCACCTCGTGGGCTACACAGAATATTAGAAATGGGTTAGAACAATATGTAAGAGCTAACCAATAAGAGGCTGGAACTAATGGGTCAAGCAGTGTTTGAAAGAATACAGTTTCCGTGTAATTATTTCGGGCATAAGCTAGCCATGTGGGTGGCCGGGTGCCAGGGACGCAGCCCCACTGCTCCTATTTCGACACTTAACCTCGGAGCCACCTCTCCAGCCCCCCAGGTTGGAACTTCACTTTCCTCTTCTCCTAGCTCAAAGGTTGGGATGAAAGCAGGAACAGTGCATTCCTTCTTTTGACAAACAAAGCCAGAGAGTTGCCACCAGACTTAGACAACTTTGTCGGGCCCTTGGGAAATCTTTACACTGAGTTTGATGTCACTGAAAATTATATTTACTTATGAATCTTTTCTTTTACCATGCTTAAGCTCCAAAACTGAGTGGTATTTAAAGTGCTTGAAGTCAGACAAGTTGTGCTGGTATTTGGTAAACAAAGGGCAGGGATTTTTTTTTCCCCAGGCCATTTTCTAAATGAGACATTTGACTTCTACGTCTCAATGTCCACCTGGGGAAAAGGCTATCTTTCTGTTACCACCTTCCTGGTGTCTTGCCAGTCCCCAGTTCACGAAGGGTTCAGTACACACGCTCAAGTGCGTTGCTTCTCTCCGTGCGTAAATGTGTTCTTTCTCCCACCCACCTGCGGCAAACTGTCAGGCACAAGCAGTACCAAACAATGGCTCTAAGCATTGCTTCCAAGTTAAAGTGCTTGGGTTCAAAGCCCAGCTGCAGCCCACCAGCTGTGACCCGGGGCACATTACACAGCCTTGTTCTTCTGTTTCCTTAGCTGTTGAAAACAGGGCATGGCAGCGGTAAGGGAGCCCCTGAGACTATCATGAAGATTAAATCGAATGTCATCTCTAGTGCCATGTTCAGCAGGATCTGGGCCTGCCTCGATTATTTAACTAAAGTATATGTATATGTCTTCTTGCCAGCAAGGATGGCTGAGGAAAATACCTTTTCAGTTTGGGATGTGTGTGTTTTCTTCAGGTACTTTCTTGTGATAGATAATCAGCTGAGCACGCCAGGAAGGATTGTTCTTAGTTGGAAGACTTGGAGTGGCAAACCCACCCTAAATCTGGTCCATGTCTTCTGGTGGCAGCCCACATAAGAGGACAGAAAAAAGAATCTTTTATGTTTGCCAGCTTGTTCTCGTCCTCACTGGCAAGTTCATCCATCCTGTTCCCTGAGGCATTCAGTGTTTGACCCACCTCTTCAGGATTCTGTCATAGAACCAGCAGCCTTCTAGGACTTTCCTGAAACTCCAGCACCAGATTGGGATGGCTGAGGCAGTCAGTCTTGTCAACTAAAACCACCACCAGATCCTCTGCCTCCTACCAGGGAACAGTCACTGTTGGGCTACTTGGACCACAGCTACACACACACATACACACACAAATGCATACACACAAACACATACACATATCTACACATACAAATACATAAATACATGCACACACATACTTTAAGTGCCTAATCCCTTTGGCCATTTAATTGCCTTTGACAGAGCCATCACTGAAAATGACCACACTGGGAGTTTGGGAGGAGACAAATGCAAGTCATAGGAAATAAAGAGAATAAAATAGTGGCTTTGGGTGTGAGACTGGCTTTGCTTTTGCTTTGTCATTCAGGGTTTCAGCACTGCTCACGTAGGATGGTTATACGAAGACAGATAAGACACGAGGACTGTGGCACTGGGGATGCCATGGGTGGGATTACAGTACCAACGGTCAGAAGCAGCCGAGTGGAAAGGGAGAACCTGAGCAAGGGCGTCTAGTGGGAGGTGACCAGGTGGTCAACTGTCAGAGAAATTGCTCAGTGCAAAGTTCCTGAGGCCTGATGAATGGAAGAGCAGCAGAGAGAAGTCACTGTGGCTGGAGTAGGAAAGAGGGGAGCAACCGGCAGCTAGGAAGGCAGTGGAGTCAGATCACATAGGACATCAGCAGCGTCTGCTGTGTCCTTCGGCTTATTAGGTCGACCTCATTGCAACCTTTAGTTGTTGCCTCATTCAGATGAGCTAGGCACAGGTTCTTTTTAGGTTTGAGAACAAGATCAGGTGGACTCAAAAGTTCGCTTCCCACAACTACTAAATGCAATCTGCAGGAGTCAAATCCGAGTCCATGATTCCCATGTGCCATTCTATACTCTTAAATGCTGGAGGAGGGTCATAAAGAGAAAAAGAACTCTTGGAATAAGTTGCTTTATTGTGTCCCCCTTCTAAACTGACTGTCTTGGGTGTTTTCTACACTATTCTTATTGTGGGCATGTGTATGACGCCCGAGAGTGTTAATGCGCACGTGCAGGTCAGAGGACAACTCTGTGGAGCCAGTTCTCTCCTGCTACCTCTGTTGAGTTCTGGCAGTTGAGCTGGGATTGTCAGGCTGGTGGAAAAGCACCTTTACCCTCTCAGTCATCTTGCGGGGCCTGGTTTGTCTTTCGGAATAGGTCTGGCTATGCTGCCATGATCCCTCTAGGTTCCTGCTCTGTTTGAGTTCCTGTCCTGACTTCCCTCTGTGATAGACTCTTGATGTGGAAGTTCCTCCTCAAGTTGCTTTTGGGTATGGTGTTTTCTCATAGCAACAGAAACCCTTACTAAGTAGTAGGACAAAACTCTAAATTTATTCTCCAAATGTCAGGGGCTGCTAGTGGATGAGATGGTTACACAGGGAATCAAAGCACTTAAGTTTCAGAGAGCAGATGCTGGCCTTGTGACCCAAAGATGCACAAAATATGGATGATACCAAAGAGTTTATTGTGAATGTCATGGCAAATACACCAAGCATCATCGTCATTACAAAGGAACTAGAAAAGTCCGTGTTGAAGGTATGTGCTTCTCTCCTGCCATCTTCAGGTTCATGGCTAGTACCAAAATTTTAGGTAACCAAATACTTAATGGGATGGACGATCTTCACATAATTTCAGGACTGTATCTTCATCTTAACTTTAAAAGCAGTTAACCATGGATTTCAGCATCAATTATTCTCTGTCTTTATCAATTCCGTAATGATCTGTAGAATCTTGTCATCTAAGGGAATGGAAAAATAAAACACCTATGAAAAAATTGAACACTTGCTAATTTTGCAATGTACATATGTGTAAATAAGAGGTGTACTTCATTACAAGCCTGTCTTAAATTAGACCACAAGCCAAGATGAATAATGTACACCATGATATCAGAGATGTCCGGAAAAGTCAATTTTTTTGTTAGTGATTATTAAGGTTATCTTATGCCTACTTCACAAAGCTAACATTTTGTAGAAAGAAGTTAGTATTTGATTATTTATAGGCAAAGGCCCCAAATAATGAGATATAAGTTTTTTTTTTTTTTCCTATTTTTTCCTTTTTTGAAACAAGGTCTTACTAGTTTATAGCCTATACTGGGCTGGAACTCATGATCTCCCTCTGCCTCAATTTTCCCAGTGCTGGGATTATAGATGTACGCCACCAAGCCCAGGCTGTTATTTCTATAATGAACTAGTTCTTTAGAAATTCCATCCAGAAATTCCTCATATCCCCCTCCCCCACCCCAGCTGAAATACACTGAAGGTGTTACTGATGCTCCCTGTTTTGCAATGGGGGATTTTTACCAAACAGTCAAAGGTGACAATGATTTTAATCTCTCCAGGCTTGGACCAAGGACACAAAAATCCTAAGAGGGAAATGCTCCCAGAGAGGCGTCAATGGGGAAGTGACAAGCTTATCAACTGACAAACAGAGAGGTGACATTATTTGCTAAGGAGGCTTTAACAGCCACTCTTGTTTAAACAGCTCTGGAATCCTGACTTCCTGTGACTCTCATAGCAGCAGGGCAGCCGGACTGACATTCTACATTTATACGAGGTTCCAACGGTCCTGGTCTCAGTGGTCGTCATGAGACTTTGACCTGGGCCTATGGCCTGCCTCCCAGGTGCTCGGGAGCTAGAGTAGTATTAAAGAAAAAATAACGTAGAACTGGGAGCGGGAGAGGAGGCTCCTTGTTGGAAGTGAACAACGTTGAGCAAGGAAGAAAGCACAAGAGTAACTTGAGAGACTTCTTCAAGAATGTGAGGCCCTGTCACAGCTTTTCCTCACAGTGAAGCCACAAAGAAGAGTCCTAACTCATCACCCTCATTCCCAATAAAGCACCAAATGTGCGCACAGATAATTCTTACATTATTAAAGCAAAAGCCTAACTTCAGTGCCTATGACACAATGCCAGAGAAGACTAGAACACCAACTAGAATTGCTAGTTCTACACTCTAAGCAAGAGAAAACCACTGGCTTACAGAAACCACAGCTATCAAGGAGCATGTTAAATTAAAGCCTGAAGATGCAAACAATAGATCCTAAGTTTGGGACAGCCTAGGGGTTTACTACAATAATTATCTGCATTTCAAGGGTGATGGTAGGAGGGGGAAGTTTCACAGAAATGACACATCACAAGTCTGCAGAGAAATCAGAGTGCCTGGGACAGGGCTCTGAGCCTGGCATCATTTGTCAGCTTTAGGAGAACGGTGGAGATTTGTCAGGCTAGGGGAGTACTGCAGCATGCCCCCTAAACCAAGTGTTTATTTCAGACTTCTGTTGACGGCCAATGCACTGATACCAACTCCTAACTGTATGTGTGAGACGCGCACGGCAGAGGAAACAATGAGTACCAAAATTTAGTTTTCTTTCTGAAATGGACAGTCTAGAAGTACCAGGAGTAAAGATTTTAAGAGAATAAGCTGTATGAGTTGAACAGAATTTAGCATAAGTAGACTTTATTAAAATAAAATTTTATTAATATTATATCAAAAGTAGGCTTCAGTGTGCTACAGGGTACTCCAGTGTTAAATCATAATTTCTGGAATCAATCTCTCAGATTCTTAAAAAGTTTTAAAAAAATTTAATGTTATTTATTATCTGTCTATATCTATACCCAATAAATATATTTTCTTCTCAATATATACTGTGTATATATCTTCTTTTACCTGTATCACAATAAAACACTTACTTTCGAGAGACATCTTTGGATTTTCAAGTTTTTTTCTTAGAACAGAATCAATGAGAATTCTTAGCTGCTTAAAAATAACGGCGATCTTTACTGGGGCCTGTGGAGAGATGCCACGTTGGACAGTGTTAATCAGGACATGGGCATGTGTCTAGATAGGCCAATGCAAGCATAAGTACCTGATAATTCTATTGACTCAGGGCACCAGGATTTACCATAAAATGCAATGGGAAAAGCATGCCCAAATCAGCCAGGCTACACTGGGAGCTCAGTGCATGGCCTCTTGTTTGTCTAGAGTCTGCTATCTCCTGCCACAATACAGCAACTTATTCCAGGAATTCTTAGTTCCTCTTTATGTAAGACTCTAGGACTGGGAGGAACGGGGAAGCGGAGAGTGGTTTGAAACAGGGTAAGCCTGGCTGGCCAGGAGTTCACAATGTAGACCCAGCTGGTTCTTGAACTTAGAGATCTTTCTGCCTCTGCCTCCCGAGTGCTGGGATTAAAGGTGTGAGCTACCACACCTGCTTGGAGGAAACGTTTATAATTGTTTTATTGAGGTATAATATATAAATCATACAAATGTACTTATTTTAAGTGCTTAATGTCAATGATTTTTTGGTAAATCTGTAGTTTTTTACCAATATCACTACAACCAATTTTTAGAGCATCTCTACCACTCCAGCTTTCAGGCATGAACCAAACATTTTTTTCTTAAAACTGCCCAATTCAGTCCTCTGGCTCTAGGCACACAGCTGTTAAGAACAGGATGTGTGAGAGTTACTTTACACCTGTCAACGTGGAGGGGGCGAGTGGGGCTTACCTCCGTAAATAAGCACAGATTGATTACTTTATCCAGAGAACGCTGCACGTGTTAAAAACTGTGAATCTGTTTGGGTTTTGTATAGAAGGGCCAAAAAAATTGTAGTGGAATAAGCCTGAGTTTGGGGAATCAACAACCAACTAACCCACGGACTCTAGGAAGGTGGATTTCTCCCTATGCCTTCATTGTTTCAAAATGAAGCTATCTTTTGGGATAATCAATGTAAAATTGGTGCCAATATACCTTGCATCAGCAATTATAACAATTATCAATAAACATGTTCTGTGATAGTAACATGATTTTCAGAGCTAAAGGTTTAAAACTATACATTTAAGGTAAGATGAGGTTTTCTGCTGTGAACCACACAGGAAAGTATTATGCAAGCTTCAGTAAAAACTTTAAATCTACCCCAATGACACTGGAATTGGAACGTTTTCACGTAATCAGTAAAGTCATGTGGATGTGGATGGATACCTGGAAATAGATCCAGCCGTCCACAGAGAGAAGCCGCTCGCGGTGCTGGACTTCTATGTCGCCTCCAAAGAGCAAGACTGGAAAAGGAGTTATGAGGGTGGTTTCCCTCAGATAGACTCTGGCATACCTCACCTTCAAAGACAAAGGGAAACACGTCACAGTTAAAGATACAGAATTCTTATATCTTTATAGATATATATATATATATAGTTATTTTTCATGTATGTATTTTATTTGCAAATTTAATAGAAAATTATATACATTTACACAACCATATTCCTCTACCCAACACCCCCTTATTTAGGAACGGAGCACACATCCTTTTCTTTCTGAGTCAACCACTTTTACTGAAAACTCCGGGAACAGACAGATTATTAACCAAAGTCCTGCTGCTATGACTGACTATATTCTAAGTAGGAGTGATGACAGCCAGGGGAGAAATTTTACTATCTTTCTCTTATTTACTGAGAGATATTTGGGTTTTTTTTTTGTTTTGTTTTGCTTTTTCTTGATAAACTGCATCTGGATTTCAAATGTGAACAAAAATAATAGTTCTACTTGAGAAAAACCACCAGGACAAGTGAACTTGTTATGGGGATATTCTAGAACAGTATACAGGGTCTGAGAATGAGTAGCTTACCTTCTCCTGGTACAAGAGCCACCCGTAAGTTTGTAAGTCTCGGTTTACTGAAGACGGGTGGACTTGTGCTTTGCCTTGGGCTGTCTCCACCATGCAAGCCAGTTTTTCTGTGACATCTACTGACTTTGTACACATTATCTTCCCCACATTGTCATACAGGCCTGCAGCCAGGACAGCTTTCAGAAGGGCAATATCTTGAAAAGAGAGTGTCTGTGAGGTTCTCTTTCCTTCCCAGCTCGTAGAAGATGAAAATCCTGCGGCCTTAACCAACTTCATGAGTTCCTGCTTCACATCCTAGATTTTATGTTAAAATGAGACACAATCCTAATTATTAAAGTAGAGAAATTACCAAGCAACTTTGAAATGTATAGTACTGTATATATCCTACTATAAAATAGGATGCCAAAGTATCATTTAATTGACCACAGCCCAAACTTGAGTGGAGAGCAAAGGTTCTGGGAGGTGAAGGGTTAGAAGTCAGCTGTTCTTTGATGGAATTTATGTCATAAAATATGTTTCTGAGAACAAAAGATATGGCATGGGTCTGACTATATTTTCACTCACATCGACTTAAATATAACCCTCCTTTAAACATTTATTTTAATTTGTTTTTAGTCTGTGGGGATAGCATTGGGAAGGATTACAGGGAATCCTGGCGGTCGAAAACAAGCTCCTCTCTACTTGTCTCCGGAAATTTCTTCCGAAAGAATTTGGAGTTTACTGAAGTTTACTCAAGGCAACTTCATCACTTAATAAAACTGCAGCTTAAAATACTTTGCCCCTTGACGAGTGCAAATCAGCAGAACACCCAGAAAGGGCAGGGCTGCCCCAAGCTCAGGCTACAGGAGCCACAGGTGGCATTTACACTGGGATTCCTTCAGGTTTGGTTTAGAGCTTAGACTCCAGGGGAGGAAAGGCAGCTGCTGTGACCATGGGGCTGAATCCCTGAAGCTCAGGGCCTGAAGACAAGGCTGGAGGAGGAAGTTTGTGGGAGGTGATCTGGAGGTTGAGGACAATAAAAGGAGAAAAGGAGAAAGGAGTAATTTGAAGAAATGGCTACCTGTGAGCCAACTATCTGGGGTGTCCACATACTGAATCTGCCAGCTCAGAAGTGCCTACTTCCAGAAGTCAAGAAACCCCAGAGACTTAGGGGCATATCAACCAAATGTGATGAGTAAATCTTGTGTGGGTCATGATTTGAACTAGCTATGACAAAATTATGAGATGACAAGGGGTATTCAAATGCTATAATTTGATGATATGGGTTGTTTGTCTTAAAGGTGTGATGTCAAAGAAAAAAATGAGTCCTATACTGTAGATATACATAATCTAGTATCTGTATTTACTTAAAAAGTAGTCGACAGAGCAGATAGTAAAGAGAATATAAATAAAACAATATTGACCACATGATGCCAATTAATGGACGTGAAAAAAATGGGAGAACTGAAGTTCATGATAGTATTTCATTTACTTTTTTATATTTCTGAAATTTCCTATGATTAAGCAAAACAACAATTGAGTACCAGAGTTGAGAAGAACTGTGGATAATAACACCCTTTGAGTCATTTATTTAAACAACCCTCCTGAAAAACGAAGAAATAAAAAGTTGACAATCCTATTTCCAAGCTAGTGTTATTTCCACGAACCATGCCATCTCTTTATAAAAACCATTTCCCGAATACGTAGTCACTGCTAAGAGCATTAGTAAGAGTTACCTCTAGTGTCAACAGCGACGTCCTATTGAGGAAATTCCTCTGGCAGTACGTGATTTCAGAACGGTAGCCTCCTTCTTGCTGTGCTCTCTTCCACCTAGATAAACGTGTCAATGGATAAAGGCCACCGTGGCTCCATCCAAGCTTTTTCAGAGTTATCACAAGTAAGGTTTAACAAAATTACGATCCGTTATGAAGAGGGGTCTTGTTTACTGTAGCAGCAGCCATTTTCAATTGCAGTATTTTTTAAGCATAACAGAAATTATAAAATTGACTCGAATTTGAGACATATGCATATATAATAACAACTATGTTCTTTTTTTTTTTTTTTTTTTTTTTTGGCTTTTCAAGACAGAATTTCTTTAGCTGTCCTTAAGCTCACTCTGTAAACTCAGAGATCTGCCTGCCTTTGCCTCCCAAGTACTGGGATTAAAGGCACGCATCACCACCGCCGGCCAAATATGTTCTTCTTAAATGAGTCTTTATCATAATTATATCTTGACAGATTAAAAGTACGAAGAACAAATATAACTGTTGAAAGCATACTTTTAACGACAAAGATACATTTTTAAACAGGTCGACCATCTCCAACCTTTGGCTTACTGATAGCAACAAGTTATTTCTTTACCCTAGATAGGCGTTGTAGATCGTGAGGTGGTCTGAATCGGCCACAGCCAAAGATGACTTTGCAAGGTCTGCTTCATCTTTCCGACCAATGGGTGTGATAAAAGGAGACTTCTCCGTCATAACTGCCGCTAGTGTTGCCTGCCCATAAATATATTGATCACTAAAGAAGTTGTTAAAAATAAATCCGAAAAGTCACAATCAAGCCATCCATTTCTTATTTTCAATGCATTTAACACTGCTAACTTATAATTTCATAACAATTTTATAACTTTAGCTTAGCTCCTTTCATGGAACTCAGAAAACCTATTTCTTTATCCTTAGGACACCTCTGTGATTTAAGGAAGTACAGTACCAGAATCAGAGGGAAAACTGAAAATGTGTCCAAGTGATTATAGTCTGCTAGTTAGTCATAGGCAATCTCAGAACTATAGCTTAGTCCTTAGACTTCTAGTTTTCATTGGCTACAATGCCTTTCACAGATGAGAACCTTCACCACATGCTGAGTATGGTCCCATATGCTGGGTTTCTCAGCTGCCCTAAAGTGGGAAATAAACTACTGTTGGTTAGAAATGAACACCACCACCAAGTTTTGGCTGCTGTTATGGCTCAGTGCTTACCTAGCAAGCATGAGGCCCTGGGGTCAGTTGTCACATTAGTTTAAGAAATGTGTAAGGGGACTATACAACCATCCACTTGTTACAAGTTCTCAGACAAACTATAATAGCAAATGGTGCCTTTTGAATTTAGCAAGTTCCTGATACCACCCTACTCCCTCCCCAGAACCCTGAGATCCTGCCTTGTCATTACTGCCGGGGGACTGAACCCACTGCCACATGAACATTCGGCAAGTTCTGTGTCTCTGAGCCACACCCTAGCCCCACATTTACTTCTAACACTGGAGAAAAAGAGAAGAGGCCAAGGGTAAGGAGCCCTTTTTTCTCGATCTGTGCTCAAAGTCACCACTTGGTAAAGGAAAAACCGTAAGACCACACACCCAGAGAATCAGATAAATGGACAGAGCTCATTTCTGAAATCAATTGAAAAAATAGACTCTTGAGAATTTTTGGCTTAGAAATAATTCAAATAAAGGAAGTTTTCCATTCTATTAAAGTCTATGGTGTCAATAACTTTCTATAAATTATTACATATTCAATTAAATAAATGTTTCAGGTGGGGGCTACGTGACGGCAACAACCTAGGCAAGCCAAACTCACACAACAGTATTTTTCTTTTCTTTCTTTTTGTTTTTTTTTTTTTTTTCCAAGACATAGTCTCACTATGTAGACCAGGCTGGCTGCGAACTCATACAGATCTGCCTACCTCTGCCTCCCAAGTGCTGGGATTAAAGGTGTGCTCCACTACACCCAGCTATAGCATTTTTCTCTATGTAAGTAAATGGAGAAAGAGATTTTTAAGTTTATTATTATAAAAAGTTAAATATATTTAAAAATTCTCATCAGATATTCAAGTCATCTAGGTTTTAATGATTGTGTTTTGTTAAGAAATTAGGGAGGCTGGAGAAATGGCTCAGCAGTTAAGAGCACTGGCTGTTCTTCCAGAGGACCCTGGTTCAATTCCCAGCAACCACATGGCAGCTCACACACAACTGTCTGTAACTACAGTTCCAGGGGATCCGACACCCTCACACAGAAAAAACACCAATACACATAAAATAAAAAAAAATAAAAAAAAAGAAATAAAAAAAAAAGAAAGCAAAGTTTAAGCTGGGTAGTGGTGGCCTTTAATCTCAAAACTTAGGAGGCAGAGATACTTGTATCTCTAAGTTTGGGATCAGCCTGGTCTATGAAGTGAGTTCCAGAACAGCTAAGCTTACATAGAAAAACACTGTCTTGAAAAACAAACAAAAAAGAAATCAACATTTAAACTTGTTTCCAATGCTTAATAATTTCCCCACCAAATGGCACGTGAAGTGAGGCTGTGGCAGTGTTTTACTTACCACTGGTTCTAGACAGCCAAATATGGCTCCAAAAATGAGCATCTTGCCAATTTTGACGTTGACAGGCAGGGCTGCAAGGTGCTGGCCCAGCGGAGTCAATTTGGGCTCATTCGGTTCACAGGCTCCAATTTTCCGGAGAACGTTCATTGCATTGCTGATCACTTGAAGCTGAGGAGGATCTAAGGCTTTGGAGAGAAAGTCTTCAGGAGAGCCGAGATCACATTTCTGCACAGGAAAGAGACCAGGAGGATTCAGTGCCACCAGGCGATAACACTGGAACCAAAGTCTGAATTTATCAAAACTTGAGCAAAGAGGGTAAATGGGTAAGGCCACCTAGGAGGTGAGCCCAAGGGTGGAATCTCCCAGTCTATACATTTTAGTTTCTTCAGTACTGATTTTTATTGTTAAAAATCTAAGAATCAAGAGTAACTTTCAGTCTAGGGAGTTATTGGCAAGTGGTCCCCCAGTCTCAGCAGGGTTAGGTGAATCTTTGTTCTGGGTACATCCCTTGTGTCTACACAATACATCCCAGCATACAGCCCCTGCTCAGGACAGTCAAAAAACGTCTGAAACAATGCCACAGTCCCTTGGTAGACAACATGGCCCCCATGAGACCACTGTTCTCCATTACGAGGCTGTTTGAGTTACTTATACCTATGGCAGTGGTTCTCGGCCTTCCTAATGCTGTGCCCTTTAATACAGTTCCTCATGTGGTGACTCCCAACCATAAAATTATTTCCATTGCTACTTCATAACTGTGATTTTGCTACTGTTAAGAATTGTAATGTAAATGTCTTGTGTTTTCTGAAGGTCTCAGGTGGCCCCTGTGAAAGGGTCGTTCGACCCCCAGTGGAGTTGTGACCCACAGGCTGAGAGCCACTGCCATATAAACTCTATAGTGCAGATATTAAACATATAATACTTGAAAATGTAAAGCAAATAATTGTTAAAAACATGTAAGTCATCAGATTTCCCTAAGGAACAAAAACTTCATGTGCGGTGCTTTGGGATTACCATAATGTGAAGGCATAGTTCCTCCAGAGGCACACGCAAGATTTCAGGTACAGAATAGTCCAGAAAACCTTCAAATCTGAAAAAAAGTGATACGTCATGAGTAATGGCACCCATTGCCGATCCGCGAGCTGTGAATGTCCAGCACTGTGCCTACCTTTCTCTCGTGTACAGCCGAAAACAGAAGCCATCTCGCACCCGCCCAGCTCTCCCTTGTCGTTGCAGAGCACTAGCTTTACTGACAAAGGTCTCCACCAAGGAACTCATCTGACTGCTTTCATGGTACCTAAAGACACATTTGAGGAGACAGCATGTGGATTACTGACTTTCAGCAAAACCAGAAAAAGCTGGAAACGTCATCAAACTCATTACTATTGTGAACAAACATTTCGTTTTTAGGGGATGGGGGCTTGACACAGGGTCTCTTTATGTAGATCTGTCTGTCCTAGAACTCATTACATAGACTAGGCTGGCTTTGAACTCATGGAAATACACCAGCTTCTTCCTCCTGAGAGCTGTGATTAAAGATGTACACCACCGTGTATGGTCAACAACACTTCTTAAGTCATATTTCCTGATTAAATATTTTTATCAAAGTGCTTATCCATACTGCCAAATGGAAAGCTTTGCTACAAAAAAAAAAAAATGGTTTGTTTAACTCATCTTTCCTCACATACCCTACTAATCACACATCAAGGCGGTGCAGACAGCCAGCATCACAGTTTAAAGCACCAATCCTGAGAGAACATTTCCTCTAAAGATACATCATTTGTTTTAGAATTGATTTTCTATTACACGGCATCTTTTTCATATATTGCTGTAGTTTTCTGATATTGGGGGTAATATATAGACTACAATTGGCTAGCAGTAGTCTCCACTGTTTATAGGGCACACACTACTCAGAGAGTAGTACCATTTTGTGGGAGTTTCCATTAAGGCATTGATAATGTTCTGGCTGTGATATGCAGCGTTTGCGATTGTGAAACTGTCATCTTCTTCACTAGTACACAAGGACCTGATGATTAGAAGTACTGTTTAGCTCAGATCAGAGATCTATGTCCAGTTCTCCAAAGTTCATGCTTCTATCACAACCCCATAAATAACTGCTGTAGGAATTCTGACCGCCAGTAGCCTTTAAGTTACCCACCCACTTGGGCGGGGCCTCATATACTATATATGCTGATGTAAAGCATGCGTCTGCTCTCTCTGTTCTGGTTGTGGGATTCAGTTGCTGTTCCCCGTTCAAGCAGAGGATTGTGATCTGTGAGTCTACCCCTAAATAAATAACCCTCTATTATATTCAATTCTGAGCTAGTGGGATTTCTTTTAAGCATCCTTCTTCAAATAATGTTGTGTTCAACATTTTATGTAATAAGCAAAAAATAATAAAAATTTATGTTGTAAAATTCTGCCCAGGTAGCACTTTTAAGTGGTGGTATACTGGCATTATTTTTGGTAAAATCCAAAGTATGACATTAAAAAATTATTCCCTGATATTTCAAATTTACCCACACTTTTACCAAAGCTTTTTGCTTTGGGCAGAATCTGAATTTCCCTAATACGATTCTGTAATTTCTCCAAAAAAAAAAAACCTAAACATTAAATATTTTCACTGTGAGAAAGTTAAACTTACTTATTTTCTTTTGTTCTTCCAGTATCAATGACAAACACAACATCAGGAATAGTGATTCCCGTCTCCGCGATATTTGTTGCTAAGACAATCTGCAAAGAAACAAGAAGCTCTTGACACTGTACCCTGAATTGTTCTTTAGACAGAGCTGATGGGGTTTTAAAGGTGAGTTTTAAGGGAGCAGTGGAGGGGGGCCCAAAGGAAAGTCACTTTCAATTCTGGTCACAAAAATTTAGACTGTTTTGTTCCATACTTTTAATTTACTGTACAGTTTCATCAGTTCATTTTAATGAGATTGTTAGATTAAAAAATATTTACTTTCATTTTTTTCTTATGTATATGTATGTTCACATACTCATGAGTGCCAGTGCCTGAGCAGGCCAACAGTGTCCCCTCTGGAGCTGGAGTGTGGCTCCTGGGAAGTGACTTTGTCCTCTGCAGCAGCAGTTAGTGCTCTAACTGCTCAGCATCTCTCCAGCACACGGTACAGATTGCCATCACAGTAAAAACACTACTCCCTAGTTCCAGTCAGTCATCTTAAATCTGACAGTCAGAGGACTGAGACAGTTCAATTCAACCCTATACAATCTATTATTAGGAAAGAAATATGACTGGGAAGAGAGGGGTGGTTGTTCTGGTCCCAGCTTCAGCAAGTCCCTTTACCCCTGGACTTCCAAACCTCAGCTGTAAATAGGAGGTACAGAAACAGGTATTTTAGGTCTAGCTTTAAAATTCTTAAGCAGAGACGGCTGAACAGTACAACCTTGTGCACTCTTGATGTTCGTGCTGAATCCTGGGAGGTAAAACCTCTGGGACAGTCTAGGTCAGGTCCAAGGCACACTACTCTATTTTACCTGTGTTTTCCAGTACTGACTGACTGCTCCCAGATTAATGAGGCCTGTGGAACCTACATGGTCATTCTGCTTCGGCAGTGCTAAGATTTCTTTTGTTAAGGTGAACTCTTCAAACAAAATCTTTCTTACAGAGAAGCAGATGTTAAAGTTCAGAGCAGTCTCAGGACCTCTGGAGTTCTCAGAAGACAGAAAACTCAGTAAGAAAAGGTGAAGTTGAATGCTGGTCGGCTTAGGGATGAGGACCCAGGTCTTGTGCATCGGTCAGGCTTGTTCTCCACTTTCCACCCTGTCTCACAACGTAACTACATTGTTTTTAATAATTTCTTCTGAGGGGAGATTCAAATCTGAGAAATTCTTTGTCAAGAATCTCTTCACTCAGAACTCTGAGCAGAGGGCACTAATTACTTCCATAAACTACGGTCTGTGAACTACAATCAGGAATTAACAGCTGAGGCTGGGCTATGGCTCAATGGTAGAGCAATTTGGAGTGAGTACCTTTCTGGATCCTACATTAGCATATTAATGAAAGGAATGAACGACTACTTGAGGCTGAAGGAACCAATGGTCTAGAGAACAGGAATCCTCCCAGGACTTAAATAGATCTTGACATCCAATCTCTTTCATGATGCAATTTCTTTCTTTCTTCTTTTCTTGGAGACAGGGTCTCTCTACATAGTGCTGGCTGTCCTGGAACTCACTCTGTAGACCAGGCTAGCCTCACACTCAGAGATCCATCTGCCTCTGCCTCTGAGTGATGGGACTAAAGGTGTGTGCCATCATGTCCAGTTTATAATGCTTTCTTAGGAAAAAGTAGTCTTTTTTTTTCCCCTTTTAAAAAGCAACATACATATCTGATGTGGGAGTCTTCTGTTTTGTGTTGATTTCATTGATTGAATAAAGAAACTACCTTAGCCCTTTAATAGGACAGAAAATTAGGTAGGCGGAATAGACAGAACAGAATGCTGGGAGAAAGAAGCTGAGTCAGGGAGTCACCATGATTCTCCCACTCCAGACAGACGCAGGTTAAGATCTTCCCTGGTAAGCCACTTCGTGGGCTACATAGATTATTAGAAATGGGTTAGATCAATATGTAAGAGCTAGCCAATAAGAGGCTGGAACTAATGGGCCAAGCAGTGTTTAAATGAATACAGTTTCCGTGTAATTATTTCGGGGCGTAAGCTAGCCATGCGGGAAGCCAGGCGCCGGGGTCGCGGGCCAATTACAACACATATCACATTTTCCAACTGCCACTTTCCTCAAGTATTGCTTCTTATTAGTCCACAATAATCAAATGTCTGAATCTAAAAGTTTTAAAAAGATATTTCTTTTCTATGTGGATTCTGTATGCATATGATGTAAGTAAACATCGGTTTTGAAGGATCACCTGGAGCTGGAGTTACAGGCAAGTGTGAGCTGCCAGTGCGGTGCTCAGGACCAAACTGTGCCCATATCCTCTTAACCACTGAGCCACTCTCCAGCCCCAAATGCATGATGTTCAGTATTAAGTTCACTTTGATATGTTGAGCTGCAGAAGACTTGAAGTCAGTCATGTGTTCAGCACTAATTCACTTTCTGAAGTATTCTCAGACCACACATACTCATGTCCTGCATTTACCTTCCTGATTCCTGGAGGGGGAAGTCTGAATGCTGCTGCTTGATCTTGAGTTGAAAGAACAGAATGCAGAGCTATAACTTCATATCTGAAAGTTAAAATCATAGTTCTTAGCAAGAGTTTCTCTTTAGAAGACACTGCAAAGAATAACAAAATTTATTTGCGTATAGAAAGCAACTTTCAGTATTTTAATATGAAAAAATTTAAATAAACAGACTTTCACAGAACAATCTAATAATATACACTATACCACAATATCCCTGCCAGAGGGGAAAAATTAATATGAACAAATACAGGTTAAGCATCCCTCTTTTGAAAGGCCAGAGACCATAAGTATTCCAGATTCTGAATTTTGTATTGTTTAAGGATGAGTAAGCTTGTATGTGAAATAATGTGGCTTAAATGATTTTTATTTATTTATTTTTTAAATTTATCCATTTATTATGTATACAATATTCTGTCTCTGTGTATGCCTGAAGGCCAGAAGAGGGACCAGACCTCATTACAGATGGTTGTGAGCCACCATGTGGTTGCTGGGAATTGAACTCAGGACCTTTGGAAGAGCAGGCAATGCTCTTAACCTTTGAGCCATCTCTCCAGCCCCTTAAATGATTTTTAGAGTTGTGATATTAATATGGCAACCACAATAAGAGTAATAAACTATAATAACAAATAAATGGCTATTTTAATAGATATGATTGCTAATATGCAAAACTTTGTTGGCTTTTGGAAAACTCAGTGGGTCAGGAGTTATTATCTACAATATATGTATAATTAACCAAAGAATTCTTGGCTCAGATTAAAATTAAAAAAAAACAAATGCAGATATAGTGCCTACAAATTTTCACTAGATAAAAAAAAATGAACAAACACAAAATCTCCATGGACAACTGTAGAGATTAAAAAAAAATGTGAGCTGGGTGGTGGTGGTACACGCCTTTAATCCCAGCATTTGAGAGGCAGAAGCAGGTGAATTCTTTGAATTCAAGGTCAGCTAGGTCTACAGAGTGAGTTTCTGGACAGCCAGAGCTACACTTGAAACCCTATCTCAGAAAAGAAAACAAAACAAAGTGTTTGGGTGTTTTATATGCATGTATGTATCTCTGGGCAAAATGTGTATAAAGTATCTGTGGAGGCCAGAAAAGGGCGTCAGACCCGTGGAAATAGAGTTACAGATAGTTGTTACTGCCAAGCGGGTGCTGGGAACTGAACCTGGGTACTTTGGAAGAGTAGTCAGTGCTCTTAACCACTGAGTTACTAGTCAGCCCTACTAAGCACAATTTTAACTGACGTTGAAAAGTCTGAAATTTCTGATCAAGAGTTTTAATGTATCAGATCTTCTGGTTTAAAATTACAAAGAATATAATAAAGATTTGTAGTTACCGCTCAGAATAAAATCTTCTGTCATTTGATAGGAGATCATACAGCTGTTGAATATGAGCAAGACCGGGTAAAAAGATCAATGCTGCTCCTTCAATATTTCTGAATTGAGGACTTTTGTCTGAAATTTTAAAAAGATAAAAAAATTCAATGTAAGACAGGAAACAAACATATAAAGTATTAATAAATGTAGTTGATAGAAGCGTTTTATTAAAACAAATAGAAAGATACCTAAATACACAAGAAGTTCCAAAATCAGATCCAGGTTGATTTTATGAGGGTTCATGTAGAGAATAGCATGCTGGGTACGGCTACTGTACTTTAGGTAAAATGGATTTAATTCAGTACTTCCTCCAGATTGAACTGGGATGTATTCCTAAAAGAAAACCCAATCAGAGAAAGATGAAAACAAAATTATATATTTTGGGGCTGTAGATTTAGCTCAGTGGGAGAGCATTTGCTTATCCTCACAGCTGCAAACAAACAACAGCACAAACCACAAAAACCAAAATCAAACTCTATTTTTATAACAGAAACAAGGAAAAAGGGTGCTGTTTACCAATACATTCCAAGCAGCCGGGGCTGCATGTCTGTATCACCACGCACCACTTAGGAGTAGGAACTGAAGAAAGTGTCATGAAATTTGATCATTCTCCTATCCTTTAACTGATGAACACCAAGACGTCTACTTCTCCGTGCTCATACAGAAATAACTGTAGACCCGTACCACACTCAAATGTGCACTTTCAGGGCAGTGAAAAAGCACCCAGGCCCACAGGCCCTGTAACAACCTAACTAAAGGTAGCTTATACCTTCTCGTTCTTTCCACCTTCTATCTTGGCTACCAAGTTCTCACTGTCCCGTCTGAAATATCTTTCTAAGCCTTTCTTCAGTTTTAAATTTTTATCGTTGGGGTTTTAGAGAAAGATCTTAGATTATGCTTTCTTGACGTATCTGTTTAATTTAAACACAGACCAATTTTGTGTTTGCAAACAGTATGAACTCAGGCACTTGATACAAACCAAGTCGCACAGATGTAGTGTTGAGATCGGCTCTGGTACCACTGCTAAAGAGGGGGGTCACAGGGCTTCTCCAGTCACCTAGCTGCTTCTGACTCCCTAGCAACAACTGTTTGCCTTGAACAGCTTTATTATAGACCTAATGTTTGCTCCTGCGAAGACAGGCTGCTAAGAAAACCAAGAGCAAAGATCTAGATTTAGGATAGCACCATCTCCCGAGTCACAGTAGAAAAAATATCACTAGAGACATCCTCTCCAGTCATGAATCACTGCTACGAATACGTTCTCAATGCTGCTTTACATTTATGTAATCTCTATTCTACATATACCTAATGGTCTCAAATAGTATAAGAGACAATAACATATTACAAATTAAGGACTAAAGTCTGAAACAAGATTAAAGAGATAGCTTTTAAAATTCACTTATCCTCACGACTGTTTCTCCAGTTCACAGTGCTAGGCCACATGACTGGAAACTCACATAGCAGGTTGTACTCTGAGCATTTTCTCTTTACCTGGTACTTCTTTATTCCCCCAGCTTTACTTGTAACATTGATGGTGATTTCTTCCTCCTCCTCCAGAAATTTCTGACAATATTCGGAGTCTTTCTCCAGTACAAAGCCCGTTTCTTCTATTATATCTTCAAGATGGAAAACCTGCAGAGAAGGCAAACACAGACGCGACCGAAAGTCACTCCAGCGAACGCCTTAACGAGAACAGAGAGCTGCATCTTTCAAATGCCACTAATTTAAGTGAGGACAGGAGGGAACGCTTTCATTAGCATAACTGGATTGAAGAACATTGCAGACACAGAAAGTCTGCTGCTAAAGGATCATGGACACTCACACCTTGGTTTAAAAAGAATATGGTCAGAAGAATAGACAAGACAGACAACCCCAGACCCGAGGATGGCTGAGAACAGAGCACCTTACTGGCAGATGCCACCTTCAGTATAAACATGACTCAACATGGAACCAAGTTTCAGTTCCTGAGAGCATGCTTTCCCATCCTTCCCACCCTCAGGCAAGCACCAGCCACCTGACTGCTTACACACACACACACACACACACACACACACACACACACACGAAGACTCACCTCAACGGGGTAACTTCTTCCTGAAATCCTGAGAATGGGACAGTGTGTGAAGTAGGTGGAGAACTTGTCGCTGTCCACAGTGGCGCTCATCAGAATCAAGTGGAGGTCAGAACGTTTCTGCAAAACTTCCTTCAAGATAACGAGCAGGAAATCCGACTGGACACTTCTCTCATGGACCTAATGGAAAGGCAACATGAAATCAGTCACATCTAGTGGCTGGGAATTAATAATCTACCAGAAGTTAATATCTGAGTATAACACGAGGATTTATGGGCTGATTAAGGGATGCTTCAAATAAGGCTGAGCTTCAGAATTAAAACTCAGTTTATTCTGTAAGACTGGAGTCAATGGAAGAGTCAGCATATAACAGCAACGGTCGGACTGTGCACTAGGAGACGTATTGGAAATCACACCATATGTGGCTAACAACATCAGGTTGCCTCCCAGGTTCATGGAGAAGTCAGCCTGACTCCTAACTCTCTACTAAACAGGGAAACGTCCATTATTGCCATTACAGAAGACAGACGGTTTACTACTAAGGAGGAAACTGAGTTGAGCGGTCGGAATCTGACCAGGTATCTATCACCGTCTAAAAAAAGAATTTTCCTGCCTGCCTCACACACACATGTAAGTGACTCTAAATTTACTGCAAGGCAGAGGTGATGTAAGGAGGACGCTGCAACCTTGCTGCAGGGCATAGATGATGTATGCTGCCCAAATACAAGTATTTGCTACTTGTATGTCCATGTCGAACTTTCTGTACCCTTACACATTTCTGTCCTAATTTGTAACAGATCACAGAAGCATATAAAGAGAAAGTACATTAAGACAATAAGTAATTTTCACGATCTGCTTGGAAGGCAGACAATAATGCTTAAGCATTCAAGCCTGGGGATCAATTCCTTGGGTTCATCTTTTGGCATGACCACTTATAGTATGGTTTTGGGAAAGTTACATAAATATCTCTGGTTCTACTTATTCATTCATAAAAATAATAAAAAATTTATGGAGTTGTATAATAAGCAAAGGGACAATGGAAGGCCTGCAGAACAAAGCCTAACAAATAGAAAATACCTTGCATTGTGGCATATGCTAAGAGATAAAAACTGATAAAGACAGAAGGTGTCGTATACACTGTAAGAGAACTTGCCAGTGATGTTAAAAACCAATGGATGAGTCTGGGTGCTCGCACAGGAGAAAAACAGGACAGGAAAGGGAAGAGAAAGGAGGTAGGTCAAGGGACAGACCTGTGTACCAAGTCACAATGGATGTATGAAGCTCTGAGTTCAAGTCTTAGTACCCCAAATAAACAACCAAGGGGAATGAGCGATAGATAGCTCAGTGGTCAAGAGCACTGACTACTCTTGTACTTGAGCACACATATGGAACTCTAGGTCCAGGGGATCTGATGCCCTCTTCTGGCCTCTGCAGGAAACAGGCATGTACTGGTAAACAGACATGTATGCATCCAAAACATCCATACACATTGAGAGAGAGAGACAGAGAGAGACAGACAGAGAGACAGAGAAAGGACTTACAATATAGTTTAGGAACTAAAATACTAGACTTGGGCCCTGCGATGAGAAATACACAAGAAATAAAGCTAGAGAGGTACCAAGTGATAGCCACGGAAACCTTAGTCTGTCTGGTGACTAAATTATCTTAAAGCAGAATCATGTGATCTAAGTATTATCTATAATTCAAAAAACAAGAGACACAGGTACCTGGAGCTGGCTGTTCATGATGGCACACATCCTTAATATTAGGGCCCTGGAAGCTGAGGCAAGAACACTGAGCTCAAGGCCAGCCTGTATAGACACTGTCATAGAAAAAAGCTATTCTGGACTCTGGCTACAGGGCAGAGAATGAGAGCAGCCAGTTTAATGCATAAGATGCTGCTGCAGTTATTCCTAATTTGGTGGCTGAATTTAAAGAGGACATGAGCAAAAAATGCTGGGTGATTCTCCTTCGGTGGCTGACTAGTAATGGCAGGGCTCCCTCACTGGTCAGGAGAGAGGAGCGCGGCAAGGACATTCTGAGTTCTAGAAACCCCGAACCCGAAGTTCCCAAGACTGGAAAGTGTCTAGAAGGTACTTGGAGATTTGTGTCTGAAGGTCAAGAAAAGAGATCCAGTGGACTACAGTGATATGGAAACTTTGATCAGAAAAATGAAAATGAATTGCAACCAAGATTGTAAAGAAACAAAAAAGATAATAACATACACTAGAGCGAATAAAAATGTATAACATCAAGCACACCTCTTACTGGTTGTCAGAAACTGGAGCTACGGGCACAGCCAGCAATGAATGTTACTGAGATTCCACTCCAACTGTAAACACAGCACAGCACACAATTCCTAGTAACACAGCCAGAAGAGGTACTGTCCTGAAAGAGTTCGGAGTAAAGTAACAAACTGTGCCCAAATCACTTGTATTCTTAAGTGCTGCTGAATTTCATTGGGACCTAAAGATTTTTTTACTTTTTAAAGATTTATTTTTATTTTATGAGGGTTTTGTTTGAACATATATGGATGTGCACCAAATGTGTGCCCGGTGCCTGCAGTGGCCAGAAGAGGGTGCCAGATCCCTTGGAACAGGGGTTTCAGATGTGACTGCCATGCCTGTGGGTGCTAAGAACTGAACTTGAGTCCTCTGGGAGGAGCAGCAGGTACTCCTGACCTCAGAGGCATCTCTCCAGTCCCAGATTTTACTTTTAATATGCATCTGTGTTGGGGTATGTCCATGTGGGCACAGTTGCCCACAGAGGCCATGGAGGTGCTGGGAATCAAACACTGATCCTCTGTGCGTGCAGCAATAGCTCTTAACTGCTGAGCCATCGCTCCAGCCCCCCCCCCCCCGAGATTCTTTTACTGGGACACTCTTTATATCAAGAGGCTGATGGTGTTAAACTGAAGCTTGATTCAGTTAGTCATGTCAAACTAGCAAAGAATACAGCTTCTGAGGGCTGGTCTGTTCTTTAAAGGAATTTTCTGCTAAGTTACAAGAGAACTTATGATCTGATATAAATAAAAGTTCTCAATAATATATAAGAATAGCACTTTGGCTCATATTGACCCTTGATGATATTTAGGTCTGGGCTTGCGAAGCAACAATTATGACCTCTGTGTTCTCTGGAAAACTGTCTATATCCTCTACATCCTAGGGATAACTCTTCCATAGAGTGAGCCAACAGCCACTCAGCTTCTTTCTAATGTCTTATCAACCACAGTGCAATTTCCTACCTACCCCACAAAGAAAAAACACCCCTCTAAGATAAATTCCTACCCACAAAGAAAAGAGATCCCTCAAAGATAAATAAATTCCTATCACTTATTTATTACCAGACTATTAATTAGATTGAAAAACGCCTTTACCTAAAATTTGTCTAATAAGAAAATAGTTAAATAAATAGAAGACATCCAAATTATATAGTACTATAAAACGATTTTAAAAATCAAGATTTTGGCTGGACAGCGGTGGCACACACCTTTAATCCCAGCACTCAGGAGGCAGAGGCAGGTGGGTCTCTATGAGTTCGAGGCCAACCTGGTCTACAAGAGCTAGTTCCAGGACAGCTAGGGCTGTTACACAGAGAAACCCTGTTTCAAAAAACAAACAAACATACAAAATCCATATTTCGTACACTAGTGATCTGAAAGACTCACAAACTAAACAGACATATGGAATGCACACCCATAAAAGCATGAATTAAGTGGTAAATTTTTTTTCTTGGATTGTGAGACTGTAATTTTTATTTTGTAAGTATTTCCTAGCCCAGAAGAGGAGAGTAACCTCTAAAGTAATCTATCTGTGGTCCATTAATTACAAGCCAGTGAGTGAGAGTGGTGTCACGTGCCTTTATCTCGGCGCCTGGAAGGCTAAGATGGGAAGACTGATGTGGGGAGGCAGCCTGGGCACACAGTCTCAAAATTTCCAAAGCATGACAAAATGTTACTTCTGCATAATTTAGTGAGTTAACAGACATTCATAAAAACCAATATCAAGCTTTGCTCTTTCTTTCTCTTTCTTTTTCCATGTTAAGAGAGTCTCACACTGTTTCATGTTGGCTAGGAACTTGAGGCAATCCTCTTGTTTCAGCCAATCAAGTGCTCAGATATAGAGGTATCAGCTATCCTGCCTTGCTAGAAAAACTTAATAATACTTTTTGAAAAGAGAGTTGCCATATATCTGTCCTTGGAAACAAATACTAACAAATTAGTTTCCTTGAGTAGGCTGGTAAACATCTGAAACAGTCATAACATAAAACTTTGGACATAATTCAAGTGTGCCCTCAAATCTGATTTGAGAAGAATATTTAGAGAAAAGATGAAATGCACACTGATGTTTCTTGTCTTCTGTGAAGGAGTTGGGAGCAGTCCCGAAACAGGTCTTTGAGGCGGTTGAGAGGGAAGTGTCTGAGACACTAGCTACACAACTGAACCTCTGGGTACCCCCATTTCTTCAACTGGAAAGTAAAAATATCTACCCCATTGCACTGCTGAGATTAGATGAACATGTGTCTGTGTGAGCCTTTGAACACTGCCAGGCATGCAGCGAATAGGACGTAGTACTTATTACACAAGGCATTTGCTGGATGAAACTGAATCATTCGATGGACAGTCCCTGATATGTAGTTAGCACAAAGAAAATGTTAGTGTCACCAACATCATTTAATATAGGCATGTTTAGAGTTTATCTGGACACAGTTATAAAACCTACTCACCTCATCTACAATGACATGAGACACATCAGTCAGAAGACCATCTTCCTGAAGTTTCCTTAGCAAAACTCCTGTTGTACAATACAGTAGCCTGGTAGACTCGCTAGCGCGAGATTCCATCCGGATCTGATAGCCACACAGAGAATTCTGCGGGGAGAACACAGAGCGGCTCTAAGGTTACTGCAGAGAGTGCAGCCCCCGTGCTCGTCTCGGCACACCATGCAACAGTTAGGCGGATTCGCTTATGCAATTATTACCAAGAGTCTCCTTCTAGCTGGACATGGTGGTTCATCCCTCTAGTGCTAGCATTCAGGGGGTTGAGGCAGGAGTACCACTGTGAGTGTAAGGTCAGCCTGGGTTACACAGTGAGTTCCAAGCTGCCTTGGGGCTATAGTATGAAATCTTGCCTCAAAAAGCCAAAAACATGTATTTCTATGATTTTCAGTTGAAGCTGTAAGATTTGTCTTGATAATTTAAAATTTTAAGTTCTACTTAGTGTGCATGAGTGTAGGCTCGTGCAAACTATGGTGTACCCGTGGAGAAGGAGGACAAGTGTTGCTCCTCTTCTGCCACCCTAACAGATCCGGATTCCCCTCAGGTCAGCAGCCTGTGCACTGCCACCTCTACCTTCTGAGACATTGCTCCAACCCCATCATTTGCTCTCTCCTTCTCTGAATAATCTAGCATTTTGTATCTACCCTCCTTTCCTCCTCTGTTCACTGAAAAGGAGGGAACTGCTCAGGGACACATCCACAGGAAAGATTTATGATGTACGCAAGACAGATCTGATTGTGCCTACTCTTTGAATAACATATTTGAATGGTAACATATCTGAGTATTCAGTGACGAGAACTAGGATCCTGTACAGGTTCCCAAGAGCAAAGCAGCGTCAGATCAGCACTGGCAGAGGTGGAGAGGAGAGAACAAGCCTTACCCTTCCTCCAGGTCCATTCTCACAGCCCAGTTCATCACACACCCTGGTGGCTAAACTCACTGCGGAGATTCTTCGGGGCTGGGTACAGACTATGTTACACTTCCTTGCTCCACACTCATTTAGAAGCAAGTCCTCCAACAGGAAATGTGGGACCTGAGTACTTTTGCCACTCCCTGTTTCACCTGCCACGACCACAACCCGGTGCCTCTTCAGAGTTTCCACAATTGAGTCCCGGTGTTTGAACACAGGCAGCTGCTGCCTTTCCTTCAGAAGTCTCTGATATTTGGGTGTGCTTTGCAGCTTCCTGAAGAGGTTCCTGACAGGTTCCAAGTCATCTGCATTTGCTGACTCCAAGGATAGCGCAGAAAGATCCTCATCAGAAACTAAGTTTTCCCAAGATTCCTCGGGGTCTTCAGAGCTCTCTTTTTTATGTTCCAGATGCTGCTGCTGCTGCTGTTGCTGCTTCTGCTGCTGCTGTTTCAACTTACTCAAAAGTCTGGCAATAAAGAGATCGCGTGGTTTATTGGTTTCCATTTTATTTAATTCTTCCTTTTTCTTTTCTTCATCACTCCACTCCAGCCAAACATCTCGGTAAGTAGGAGGGAGTAACTGATGAACAGACTAGAAAGGGAAACAACAGCGATGCTTTACTTTGCTGATTAGGAATCAGAATTCAGTGGAACGCAGGCTAGTCGACTGCATCTTAAAATGTAACGTTATCTGTAAACGTTAAAGTCATTAACATAAGAGACACCTGCATAGGCTATCAAATCATGTCTCTTTTTTGTTTTAAAGATTTATTTTATGCACATGTATATCAGCGTGAGGGTATAGACATTTGTGAGCTGCCATGTGAAACCAGGGCTCTCTTAACCACTGAGCCATCTCTTCAGCCCCCAAGTTGTGTTTCTTGACCTAATGGTTGTGTCTGTGTGGAAGTGAGTTAAGAGCTCTGCTTTCTGTCTCTGCAGAGTGCCTGGAAAATGCTAACTTTTAAAGCTCGGTAAACTACAGAAGGAGTGTTCATTAAATATTCCTGCAGTGTACTATATAATATGTGGATGAAGCACAGAGCATTTTGAACACAAAGCTCCCCATGGGATCTGGCAGTAGTATAGTGCTATAAGTCAAAGTATTTCAAAGGACAACACCAGGGTTGGAGAGATGGCTCAGTGGTTAAAAGTACTGGCTACTTTTTCAGAGGATCCGGGTTCAATTCCCAGAGCCAACATGGTAGCTCACAACTGTCTATAACTCCAGTTCCAGGGAATCTGACACCATCACATAGACAAATGTGCACATAAAATAAATAAAGCATATTTAAAAGGACTTCTCTGCCATCAAAGAACCTCCAACTACCTCTGTGATATCAATAGTCATTTCTACTAAGCATATACAGCCCATGATACTTTACTTTGCAAAATGCAAGAAAGAAGACATGAACTTTGGCACAACTTGGAAAAGACTCCAAGGGGGCTAGTTAGGGGCTAATTTCCTGTGGCTGTTTAAATGAGAATAGCCTCACAGGCTCATGTTTGAATGATTGGTCCCCAGTTAGTGGGGATTATTTGGAAGGATTAGGTGGTGTGGCTTTGTTGGAAGAGTTGTGACCTTATTAGAGGAAGCATGTTACTGGGAGTGGACTTGAGGTCTCAAAAGTTCACACCAGTCTGTGTGTGTCTTTCTCTGCCTGCAGATTGGGACTGAAAGCTCTCAGCTACTGCTCCTGTATGTTTCCTGCCATTATGATCATGGACTAACCCACTGAAACTGTAAGCAAGACCCTAACTGAATGATTTTTTTTAAATTATTTTTTATTATTTGATGTACATTGGTGTTTTGTCTGTGTAAGGATGTCAGATCCCTTATCTGTAGTTACAGATAGTTGTGAGTTGCCATGTGGGTGCTGGGAACTGAACCAGCTCTGGAAGAGCAGCCAGTGCTCTTAACCACCAAACCTCTCCAGCCCCCCAGATGCTTTCTTTTCTAAGAGTTGCCATGGCTGTGGTGTCTCTTTACAGCACTAGAACACTCAGTAAGGCACTTCCCACGAAGACAGAGAAACACTTCTTTATGAAAAGGAAATGCTGGCAATCTAACTTTTGAGATGAGCACTGTGTTCGCTCAGAGAGCGTCTTCCTTCAGCAGCACTTAACCTTTTTCTAAACGCTAAGCACATAGTTAATATAACCTAAAGTTGAAAATGGAACCACTTGCCTGCATTTTTAAGTTGAAAAATTGAGTTTCAAGCTATAATTTTATTGTAGAACGGGCATTTCTTATCCCCAAAACTTGGAACTATAAGTCTGGATTTTAGACTTACTGGTACATATGCCATGGAGTAGACTTGGGCTACACCTGTCTAAACACAAATTCTGTTTGTTTTATATATGCCTTCCAGAGAGTCTGAAAGTAATTTTATGCCATACTTCTAATAATTTCATTCACAAAAGAAAGTTTCTTGGTGAAGAATTTTCTAGTGTCACGTCATGTCTGTGCTGAAAAGGATTTGGGTTTTAGAGTCTTTTAGACTGTGAGTTTTGAATCAGGGACACTCAACTTGCATGGCCATCATTTCATGATTTCTAAAGCATCTAAAGGGACCCACCTGCCCTTTCACCAGACGGTAAAGGGCCAATGTAGCTCCCAGGTGCTGAGCTTGCATGCCATCCTCCGTTAAGATTGTAGGGCAGACGACCAGAACATCGTCCTCAGACTTGACAACCCTTACCCTAAAACAAAGTAAAAAAATAACAATAAAACCTTTAAAAAAATTGATGAGGTCAGATCAAAAAGTCAGAAATTCTTTAACATCAAATTTAAACTTACAACAGTTATGTATTTCCATGGAAGGCTCTGCATCAGATAATGACTTATAAGCAATATGAATAGGAAATAAGGAATTAAGAGTTTCTTAAATGCTTACTTGATTTGTGTTTTGTTTTTGAGATAAGGTCTTATTCTATGGGCCAGACTAGATTTGAAGTCAGTCTGTAGCCCAGGCCAGCCTGGAACTCCTGCCTCAGCCTCCTAAGCGCTGGGATTACAAGCATGAACCACCAAGCCTGACATTTCTAAATGTTTACATAATTTACAAGAAACAAAAAGATTTTCATTTCACAGTTTTCTAAAAGTTCATTCAGTTAACCAGAAAAACATACCTACATTTCCAGTATCTACCTACTGGAACTTTCTCAAAGGAAGGATTTGGACTCTTGGGAAGATTCTTCCTGACCCAATCGATTAGAAACTGTTTGGGAGATTTTCCAGTCCAGCTTCGAGCAGTGTAGTCAAAATTTCTTACATCATGAGGTTCTTTCTTTTTACCTTAAATGGAAGGCAAAGACTTGTTCTTTAAAAATGGTAACAGCAATATAAATTCTCTGTGGAGTGGTCAATGTGCTCTCCCTTTTGGGAACAGCATTTCTGAAGAGAACAGGTGATGGAGGAACAGAGAAAAGTTGTTCTTCTCTCGGTGATGCAATCCTCTTCATGGATTGAACCACAGAACATCCCAAATCTTTTGTTGTTGGTGGTGGTGCTGGTGGTGGTTTTGAGACAGGGTCTCACATGGCCCAGGAAGACCTGAAACTTGCTTTGTAGTCAAGGATGATCTTGAATTCCTGATCCTCTTTGTCTTCTTCCCAAGAAGTGTTGGGATCTGAGGTGTGCACCATCACACCTGGCTGACCTCGAGGACCTTAGGCATGTTCATATTTACTAAACAACAATTGGTAAAATTCTCTCCATGTACTTACTGAAAATAATGTCACATACCATTTCTCTACTTATCAAGGCCATTGCCATCAACACCGCCTTCAGTGGCTTCCTGGCACGTCTAAAATTAAGTACTCATTCTTGATAACTATCCCAAAGGGTTTCTGTGGTCCACCCTTGCCAATATATTATATGCTGTTTTTCCCAAATGCTGTGATTACACTGGCCCTCAGGCAATTCTTTAAATGAACAAAGTATTCCTGGCCAAGTAGCTACCAGCCTTGTGGTTAGAAATCAGTTACCATTTCAAATTCTTAGGTACACTAGTCATATCTTAAGTGCTCAATGTTCATGTTTTGTTATTAACTACCATATCAAATAAGACAAATACAGTACATCTCCACCACAGAAAATCTGTCAAATAGTGACACTCTAAACACACGTTTACCTTAAGATTTTTAACTCTCTATCTCTCTTCTTTACTCTTTGCCATCAAGCTAACACCTGATTATCTGTCAGACTATCAGATTACTCTCATGGCTAATATTACCACCAACAAAGTGGCTCCAGTTCAAATCATACCCTTCTGCTCTACTGTTATACTTTAAATTACATCTGTATGTGTGTGTGTCTCTGTGTGGGTATGTTCACATGAGTACGGACATCCGGAAGAGGATGTCAGATCCCCTGGAGCCAGAGTTACAGCAACCAAAAGTGCGTGCTGGGAGCTGAACTTAGCTCTGCAAAAACAGTATGTGCTCTTAGCTGCTGAGGCATCCCTCCAGCCCTACTCTTTCTATTATTAAAACCCTGTATTCTCCGAAAGCACAAATCATGATTTAAAAATATACAATTTATCCGTGCTCACATTCCACATTGCACAAATAAAAGGAAAGAGATTGGGTTATTTTGCTTATATAACTCCTTTTTGTTGCATAACAATGATTCAATAAATATTACTAAATACGTAAATAATTTTAAAAAGTCTATCATTTAATATAGGAGTGAGCTGTGCTATAATCTGATGAATGCACAGAGAATATGACCAGTGTGTGCAGCAATGCACAGATGGGTATGATCACTCACCTCTTAGGGTCATGGAGGACTTAGCAAGTCAAAGAAACAGTATTGTTTGATTTGTACCTAGGCTCTAGGGGCTAGCAAGCTGAAAAGGAATGGAGCTGTCGAAAACAAATGTAAGGAATGAAGTGGCTAGAGCACTGGGAAAGAGTGGAAAGATACAAGTGAATCAAGATGCGAAAGCTCGAATGCCATGAAAGGCCCTGGGCTTGTCACTGATGCCACTGAAGGTTTTTCACTGGAGAAGCAGGGGACACAGCTCTACTACATAGCACTTGCTTGCATGTGCAAGACCCTGGATTTGATTCCCAAGATTAAAAAAAACAGAAGCAACAAATTAAAAGGTTTAAAATAAGAACTTGTATTTACATAAACTCACATTCACATTTCTCAGAAAAACCATGTCCTAGTTTGCTTTCTGCTGTTAGTATAAAACACTGACTTAAGACAACTTTGGGGCATGCTTGCTGGATCACCTCTGGTTCACACTTAACTAGCCTGCTTACATTGCCAATGACCACCTGCCAGAGAATGGTGCCCCTCACAGTAGACTGGGTCCTTCTATATCAATTATCAATGGAGATAACCCCTCACAGACATGCCCAAAGACCAATCTGATAAAGACTGCTTTTCAGGGACTGGAAAGATAGCTCACTATGGCTAAGGGCATATACCGCTTTTACAGAGGCCGTGAGTTTGGTTCCCAGCACCCATGTGGAGCAGCTCGCAACTGTTTGTAAGTACAGTTCTAGGGCATCCAATATCCTCTTGTGGCCTCCTTGGCACTCATGTACAAACCCGTATACAATACACACACGATTCTAGGCAGTGTCAAGTTGACAATTAAAATCTAGCCGTCAAGTTTGGAGGATGAACTACAGAGAGATGGGTCTTAGCCAGTGTCTTTGTAATGACAAAATGTTACACATGGTCATCATAATTGTTATTACTTTTATAAAACATCTATGAAAGTGTAATTTTACTGTCAGTTTAAGTAGTATGCCAAAATGCAATGTAACAGTCATGTTCCCCTAAGTTTTACCTTTCTCTTCTTCAGTGGCAGCTGCAGATTTTTCAAATAAATTCAAGTTTAGAGCACCTTCACCTTCTGTGGCTGGAGGAGGCTTTTTTCTCTCATTTTGTTGATGTGAAATCTTTATGGTTGGGTTGAATATTGGATGGTCTTCTAAAGTTTCCATTTCTACCAATAAAAAAAAGTTTAGTTTCATATATTTGCTTTTTATGCTTTGTATTTTGCAAATATAGTTTTAAAACAGCATGTCTTCTTTTCTTTTGAAAACTAGTTACTTCCCAGGCAGTGGTGGCAAACGCTTTTCATCCCAGCACTCGGGAGGCAGAGGCACATGGATCTCTGTGAGCTCAAAGCCAGCCTGGTCTATAAGAACTAGTTCCAGGACAGACTCCAAAGGTATGGAGAAACCCTGCCCTTAAAAAAAAAAAAAAAAAAAAAAAAAAGTACTTAATTCCTACTTGGAATCTATGCTAAAAGTTAAGTGCAATTTATTAATTTCTATTGCTGTGGGACAATGGTTCTACCCCGTAAAGATGTGTTTCTTGCGCTTGTTTAATAAACACTGATTGGCCAGTAGCCAGGCAGGAAGTAGTATAGGCAGGGCAACGAGAATTATGGGAAGAGGAAAGTTTCAGTCTGCAGTCATTACCCAGCTACAGAGGAAGCAAGATGTGACTGCCTTGAGGAAAAAGGTACCAAGCCACGTGGCTAGCACAGACAAGAATTACGGGCTAATATAAGTTACAAGAGTTAATAAGAAGCCTGAGCTACTAGACCAATCAGTTTTAATTAATGTGGACCTCTGTGTGTTTCTTTGGGACTGGATGATCAGGTAGGACAGAAACCTCTGTCAACAGAATGGTGCTGGGTCAATATTCCATAATGTATACTAAAAAGAATTAGTAAGTACAATAGATTAAAAAATTACTACCTTCATTGGAAAAAAGTACATATAAGATCACATTTACATTTCTTGAATGGAAATAGCATTTTATAATATATACACACACCCATAGGATCAGCAGACTATGACCTATAGCAAAATCCTCCCACTGTCTATTTCTGTATGCCCTGTGAGCTAGCATAGTGTTTACATTTTACAATGATTATAAAAATAAAAGAGGGGTTGGGGGACAGCTCGGTAGATGAAGGGACCTGAGCTCAGATTCCCAGTGCCCACACAAAAGCCAGTTGTAACAGTGTACATGTGCGACCCTAGAGCTTGGGAGCAGTGCAGGGAGACAGGCGGACCCAGGGGCTTGCTGCTAGTCAGTTTAGAGAAAACAGAGTGCCAACTCTAGTAAGAGAGCATGTCCCCCAAAATAAGGCGGAGCCAGAAAGAGAGAGAGAGAGAGAGAGAGAGAGAGAGAGAGAGG